>NW_020172817.1:1330388-1401418 GCF_003031525.2 Neophocaena asiaeorientalis asiaeorientalis | reverse complement strand
CAGCAGCCATGGCTCACGGGCCCAGCCGCTCCGCGGCATGTGGGATCTTCCCTGACCGGGGCACGAACCCGTGTCCCCTGCATTGGCAGGCAGACTCTCAACCACTGCGCCAACAGGGAAGCCCACTTTTTGATCTTTTATGGTTGGCCTCAGAACTGTCATGATGCTGGTGGTTGTGTCATTTAGCATGCTAATGTATTATAATGAGTGCATAATGAGGCTCAAGGTCTACTGGAAGTTGAATCTTCCGCCATCTTGGACCTCATTGGTTCTAACCAATTTCTGTCATGTCCTGTGGTTATGTCATTCTTTTAAAGGTTGTGCCTTGCCCCATTCCTTCTTGTTTCAATTTTACTTACTAGGTCACTGGTTTATTATAAAAAATATATATAACTCAGGAATAGTTAGATGAAAATATGAATAAGGCAAGGCAGGTGAGAAGGGCCTCAGAGCTGCCCTGTCCTCTCCAGGGTGCCACTCTCCCCACATCTTTATGTGTTCATCAGTGTGGAAGCTCTCTGAACCTTACCCTTTATGGGTTTTATGGAGGCCTTATTATGTAGGTATGATTGATTAAATCATTGACCATTAGTGATAGAACTCAATTTTCAGCTCTCTCTCCTCCCAGGAGGTCAGGGGGTGAGACTGAAAGCTCCAACCCCCAAATCCCAATTGGATACTCAGGCAACCAGCCCCCAATCTTAGGTGCTTTCGTAAAGTCACCTCATTAAAATAACAAAATACATAATTATTTTTCTCAACATTTAGGCAATTCCAAGGATTTTGGGAGCTGTGAGCCAGGAACCAAGGATGAAGACCAAATATATATATATATATATAAAATATTTTGGTCATCTGAATAACCAAATATATATTTTCCTTATAAATCACAATTTCACAGTCAGCATGCTATTATGTTTTCAGTGTAAAATATGCAGGGTGTAAGAGGTAAAAAAAATTCTTCCTCCTGGTTGCTTGTCACAAATCTCACTCTGGAAGAAGTGTTCATTTTAACAGGTCAAATACCTGATAGAAGATGTTGATAAATCGTGGATTCTAAATTGGTCTCTAAGAAGTACTATTTTAGACTCCTTTCTGCAGTGGAATTTCTCTGGTTTCCCATTACTTCATCAACATTGGATTACTTCAGGCATTTTAAGTTTTAACAATTAAAAAGCAAAAATAATAGCTTCTGTTCTTTTCCCTTTGCAATTCATTATTAGTGAGGTTGAACTTTCTTTTAATAAATATGTCAGTCATTTGTATTTCTTTTTCTGTAATTGCATATTATTTTTTTTTATTTCTCTACTTGCTTGTTCACTTCTTTAAACGTAGGTGTATGTGCACACACACACGTGTATAATACATGCTTACATATATAATATTAATACTTCAGATTATTACTAGTATTAAAATATATTTATCAATATTTTATTTATCATTTAACTTTTTAATGGGATTTTGTACAGATATTCCAAATTTGTTAATGGATAAATATTTCAAATTTCCAAGGTTTAATATGGACAATTACAAATTATGACCAAATACTGATTTTCCTACAATGTACCAAACTAAAATTTTTACCATTATCTGTCATCTTCTGTTTCTTCTATCCATGAAAATAACTTTTAAGGTCTTTGCTCTCAGTTGGACAATTGCTGTAGAGCCCAGTCAACATTTTGAATTAATCTTTTCTTTGTAAAACATTTTATACATTGTTATTTAGTTGGATTTTCACATGGTCATATCATTTATGTACCAATGTTCATGGAATATCTTATCATTTTCTTCAGTAGCTTCTCCCCACATGCTTTTATTTATTTTTCAAAAATGCTAATGAAACATCTCACAAAAAACTAAGTGAAAAAAATAAATGCGTTTTATGGTCAAATAAGTTGAGGAATTATTGTATAACATATCTGTTCTCTGCTCTTATTCTGATAATTCCCTGAGACAGTCACAAGTCATATTAAAAGCTCTGAGAAGTCTTGCAGTAGAAAAATGAGTTTACCAAGCATTTCTCAAATTTATATAGCTATAATATTTTTTCTCATTACAGTCATAGACACCTAATACAAAACCTTTGGAAAGATTAGTCTGAAGAGAAAACTTATTAACATAATGGTAAATGTGCTCTACATTTGGCCTCAAAATACCTCTCCATTTATACCACCTTCTATGTTGCCAATACATTAACATCTAATCATGAAAACACATACCTTTCTTTGCTTTAAGTCCTTTCTTTATATGATACTGGTTTACCTGGTGCTTCATTTCTCCATGTCTCCTTGTTGGACAAATCTGACCTTCAGTAGAGGCTCCATGTAAGCAACAATCCTGCATGAAGACATTGTTTCCTTAGTTGAAAAGTAATTTTGCTTTCAACATGTGTAACATTTTTAGAACACTCGTGGTATCTAATACGAAGTGGATATTTATTGGTAAACCATCTTGCCTACAAGTTCATTTTTTGCAATATTGAGGTCATGGTACTTATCACAGCACATGGTAGATGTTCAGTTGGATTTAGAACTAACACATTGTATGGTGGAAGGAAGGTAGGTAATACAACTGCCTTGACTTCTCTCTCTGTGTATTAACTCTTCCTTTCTCAGTTACTTATTCTTTTTCTGATTAAATCTTCTGATGTGAGAAGTATTTATTAGTTCTAGTTGCTTCCTTGGGGAACAGATAAGAGACAGAAAGCAATTTTTTCTTCCAAAAGAGGAAGGTAGCCAATAATTAGTAAATTTAGGTCATGATTAAATTGGCATGAGCTATTCATTCATGTCTTAAAAATCAATGATTTTATTGGTTCCATTGAAATGAGTTGGACAGCCTTTACTAAGGTGAATTTGTTACTACATTTTGGATATAGTTATGGAGTACACAGATTACGATACAGAGCAAGATTCTGTGAGGCTCCTGAGCACAAAAGTCTTCCTGTGTCCCCCATTTCTTTGATTACAGGAAATAGGCTTCATTCAGCCTCCATGACCTACCCTGAGTTCCAAAAGGCAGGTTCAAACAGGGAAAGGGAGGGGACAAGGGAGGAACAGTCAAGAGAAACAATAGTGCAGCCTTGGGGCAAGGTCCTGGTTCCCTATCAAGGGATACCACAACAATATCTTCGAGCTGTTTTGCAGATACTGGAGAAGATAACGGTTATAACAGTTAACAAAGGTATGCTGCACACAAGCTCAAGGACGCCAGACTACTTAGAACCAGAAGGTTGATGATGCTGACCCCCACTTACCTCACCACAATCCAATCAGAAAAATGTCCACGAGCTGATCACACCCTTTTAGAACTATTACTATAACACTTCTCACTACTCCCTCCAGGTTGGGACACACAGTTCTGAGGGAATTAGCCTGCTGTGGCCTCCTTTGCTTTGCACACAATAAAGCTATTCTTTTCTACTTCACCCAAAACTCTGTCTCCAAGATTTAATTCAGTGTCGGGGTACAGAGGCCAGATTTGGCTTCAGTTAGCTTCAGAGTCCTCTTCTAATTGAGAAGCTATAAATATTAATGATAAATTGCTCAGATAAAAAGGGGTTTATTTCTAATATAAGACAGTTTTTATATTCTGTGGCTTCTGCTCTCTTTGCCTCTTCCTATATCCCACTGACTTCATGTTGTTAAAAAGAAAACCACAGGCCCAAAGTGGAGTCATTTCTGCTAGGCCACATCAACAGACCTGGGCTTAGGGCTTGATGCTTAACCTAATTAAAACTTCAACCTTTCCCAGAAATGTAGTCTTAACCTGTCAGTCAGGAATTTTCTGGTCAGCACTAATAAAGTAATCTGTCACATGGGCCTCCTTCATCCCCCAAAGATGAGATAATCTGTCACATAGACCCCTTCCTTCCCCCATAACTAGGTTATCTAAACCTGAAATAACCTTTCTTTGTTCTTTACTTCCTTGGTCTTCCTGTAAACAACCTTCCCTTTCTGTAGCTCTTTGGATCTCCCCTCTACATGCTATATGGGAAACTGTCAATTCAATAAAACCAATTAGATTTTTAAAATTTACTCAGTTGAATTTTTTTAACAATATTTTTTGCATTTTGGCAGAAAGATCTAAATATGGGATGGTAATAAAATGTTATGAGATTTGTATGATTTCCTAATAATTTTATTATTTAAAGGAAATGCCAATAATTAAATAAAAGCTGGGTTTATATATAAGTAAAATAAAGAATTGGAAAAGGCAATATCTAAGTTTCCTACCATACTGGTAATTCTATAAATTATAAAGCTTTCCAAAAACTTTTAAAAGAAAACAATGGATTTGGCAAGAATTAGTACAATGATTAAGAGCATGAGCTATGTAATGGAACATCTAATGTTGTTTTACATCTTTACCTCTTACAAGCTGAACAGCAAAGGATCTGTGCATTTAATTTATTGGCATAAAATTGTTCATAATAGATCTTTATAATCTGATGAAATAAAATTCATATTTTAAGGCAAGACAAGAAAAATTTAAACAAAAATTTTCTCTGTCCATTTGAGCCTCCTCCCTCCCCTCTAGTGTTCATTGAACAACTGCATTATGCATTAACCAGACATCCCCAATGGCAGAAATACCTGCTCAACCATAAAGCTCAATTTTTCATCTTCTGGCACCAGCCATGTTACTCCTTAAGAGATAACATACTTTTCTCAATCCTGTAAGGTGTCGCGATGACCCACCACTTGCCTCGTACATGCAGACATCTTTGGGGAACTTTATGTACAATGCCAATGTATCATTTCCCTTACAGACAGTGATTGGTACAGAACAGACTGGGTTAGATGACCTGGGGGGACACTGGGCTGCATCTAATGGAAATTCTTAACTTAAATACTTACTTATGACCTTATTAATGTTACTAGCTATATTACTTGTATTCTGCCTATTTTACAAGACTATTGTTTCTTACATTATCAAATGTGTGACCAAGCCTCCAATAAAAAAAATGATGACTAGGTGACTTAAGGATGGAATATATAGTTCTATAAGATCAAATGATCATAATAGTGTAACTCTAGTTATGAGAATAAGCAATGAGCATTTTCCTCTACCATTATTGGCTAATAAGACAGGCAGTCCAGAGGCTTTTGACTACTGTTAACTAGGCCTAATCCAGTAACAGCACATTGAGTGGCTTATCAACAAAATCCTCGCCCAACCTAGTAATGAGCAATCCTAGTGCCCTGGGACAAATTGGTCACAAAGTGCCTCCCAAATCTTGATCAAAATTAAGACCAAAATGGAGGGGATTGTAAAATAAAGAATGCTGCCCACCGTCCAGTTTACAAGAATCAAGTCATTAGCTATTGTAGTTGCTGACCTACAATATACCCTGAAAGGACTGCAGGACAAAGATCCGTATGAGATATTTTGTGCTCTGGGAAAACTGTCAAAACTGCTCTCAGATAGGTATTTTCTGGAGAAAACGTTGCGAACCCAGTTTCTTACATCTTCCCATACTTAGGAAAACACTAAGATATTTGTTCCTTGGAAATAGCAGTAACCTACCACGATGTATGCTAGATTTCATGTACTGCTTTGCCAAAATGACGTATGTACGGGCCTCCCCCCTTACTTATTCGAAACAATCCTCAGAGCTTTATGAAGACTGTCTCCCAGGTTTTAGTTCTCAGATTAAACCTCAATGAAAGTTTTCCATTTCTTTCTTAGATTAACTATTGACTAATTTTTTATCAACAAATCCATTTAGTGTCTATTAGCATATTCCCTCTATCATTTCTGATATCAGTAATGTATATTTCTCTCTTTTTATCTTGATCAATATGTAAATATTTATTGATTTTCTTATTCATTTCAAAGAAACAGCTTTTGGTTTCATTAGCTTTTCTATTCTATTTTCTCTTTTTTTTTACTTTAATCTTATTTTTATTAATTTTTTCTTCCCATCTACTTACATTGGACATAATTTGGTCTTTTATTTCTAATTTCTTAGGATGGCAACTTAGAAGATTGATCTTCTAACATAAACTTAAATTTGTTGCAAAGTATTGCATCCCATAATTTTTAATAAGTTGCGTTTTAATTTTTATTTGATTCAAAATATTTTAAAATGTCCCATGCTATTTCTTTCTCTTTCTAATTTATTTAAAAGTATTATTTACTTTTGCTCAGTTTTATTGAGATATAATTGACAAACAAGCATTGAATAAGATTTAGGTGTACAGTTAATGACACAGAAGTGTTATTTAATATTCAAATACTCATTGATTTTCAAATATCTTTATTTAATTAATTTTATTTCATTATTTTCAGAGAAGATGTTCTGTGTAATAACTTTAATTTAATTGAGACATTTTTTGATGTTGATTATTATCTATCTTGGTGAACATACTATCTGCACTTGAAAAAAGTATATATTCTGCAGTTGTTGAGTGGAGTGTTCTATAAATATTCACCAACTCAAGTTGGTTGACGGTGCTAAGTCTTCCACATGCTTGCTGTCTATCTCATTTATTGAGAAATGTTGAAATCTCTACCAAAAATTGTGAATTTGTTGTGTTTTCTGAACTGTTATTTTTTTACTTTATGTAATTGGAACTCTGTTATTAAGTTTATAAATAAACATTTTGGATTGTTATATCTTCTTGATTAATAATTAATCCCTTATTATTGAGAAATTCCTCTCCATACTTATAATAATGTTATGATTTGAGTCTGTTTTTTCTGATATTTATATAGCTATCCAGATTTATTATGATTAATTTTTACTGTCACATCATTTTTCTTTTTACTTTAACCTATCTTGGCCTTTAATTAAAATGGGATTCTTTTAGACAGCATGTAGTTGGATTTTGCTTTTTAATCCAGTTTGAAAACGTCTGTCTTCTAGTTGGAGAGTTTAGTCCATTTACACTTAATATAAGTATCATATGGTTAGATTACAATATACTATTTGGTTATTTGGTTTTTTACCTGATTGAGTTTTCTTTATTCCTCTCTTTACTCATCTTCTTTAGATTTATAACTGGGTGTATTTTAATAGTGTATTTTATCTCCAATATTACATATTAAAAGCCCCTCTTTGTTTTAAATTTTAGTGGTTGCTCTCAGATTAATAATATGTATTTTATCATATCATAATCTACCTTCAAATAACAACATAGCTTTTCACATATAATGTAAGTACCATACAACTTTGTACATTCATTTATCTCCTCCCATCCTTGTGTAATTTTTATCTTACATTTTTGTTCTACTTTTAGTTCTACACATTGCACATAAGTACAATAATACATTGTTATTATTTTGCTTTAAACTGCCATTTGACTTTTAAATAAATTTTAAAATTAAAAAAAATTCTTCTTGTTCCTCCCCCACAAACTTGCTATTTTGGAGCTATTTTTTTCTAGGACTCCATCTGGTGTTATTTTTCTCTTCACGAAGAACTTCCTTTAACATTTTCCATAATGTAGATTTGTTGGCACTAAATTTTCTTATAGTCTCACCAAAACTGTTTGGATTGGCTAAGGTTGTTCTTTAGTAGTCTCCTCCCCTAAAAAACCTTGCATGTTCAAAACTATTCAACTATTGCATTTGTTTCTGAGGACTATTAAGTTTGTCCTTGGTTCACACATTATTTTTAAAAAGATCTTATAACTATCACAACATTGTCGTCTGTTCTTGAATTTTGCTATGGAGGTGCCAGGGCCTAATTTTCTCCCCCTTTAAATGTGTCTTAATATTTTTGCCTTATTGCCAACAGGATTCTTTAATTTTGAAGCTTAGTAATTTAAGTAATGTGTATCTTAGTGTGCACAAGTGTGGGTCAATTTTTTTATGACATAATGGATGCTCTTTTGTGGAGTTTCTAGGCATCTTGTATTTTAGAAAATGTTTCTGAATTATAAATACACATTTTATTATAATAGTTGAATTTAATTTCAGGGATTCCAATTTTACATATATTGAATCAATTTTGTGTTTTATACTTATAATTTCCTTTCAAATTAAAAAAAAATTTCCAACACATTTTGTTTAATTTTCTTATTTCTAGCTTCTATATCTTATTGTGCTTTCCTAATGTCTTTTCATCCATGCTTGCTTAAATTTTATTGTATTTCTTTGAAATAAATCTTACTTTTTCTCATACAACTTTCTTGAGTTCTGCTACCTCAAATTGAACTACTTTTTCTGTCTTTCAACAATTCCTTGAATCCTTGCATTTCTACTTTATGTTCTTACTTTTTAGAGATGATTGATTAAATTTCACACACAAAAAATGTAATTTGAAATGTCCTTTTCTACATGGCAACATTTATCTTGCAAGTATTTACCTGTTACTAAGTCATAGTCTATTTCCCTTATTTATAAAATATTTTTTATAGACATTTTATCAACTCCTTTTAACATTCACTATTGAAGAGGCTGGATTTCCTCTCCACTTACAACTATGTGTCTTCTATAGAGGCTCAATTGGCTTTTGTCTTCCTGCAATTAATTTGGAATCTATCTATAGTCTTGCCAACATTTTTAAAAATATTTATTTATTTATTTGGTTGTGCTAGGTCTTAGTTGCAGCCAGTGGGCTCCTTAGTTGTGGCATGCAAACTCTTAGTTGCAGCATGAATGTGGGATCTAGTTCCCTGACCAGGGATTGAACCTGGGCCCCCTGCATTAGGAGCACAGATTCTTTTTTTTTTTTTGCAGTACGCAGGCCTCTCACTTCTGTGGCCTCTTCCATTGCGGAGCACAGGCTCCGGATGTGCAGGATCAGCAACCATGGCTCACGGGCCCAGCCGCTCCACGGCATGTGGGATCTTCCCAGACCAGGGCACAAACCCATGTTCCCTACATCGGCAGGCAGACTCTCAACCACTACGCCACCAGGGAAGCCCAGGAGCACAGATTCTTAACCTCTCTACGACCGGGGAAGTCCTGCCAACGTTTAAATTTGCATATTTTTTTGTTTTTCCTAAGTTTCCACAAGGATGAGGGGGAAATGTTGACTGAACATTCATGTGCATATTAGAATTATCTCTTTTAAAATGTTTATCAACATGTGAGTTTATTTATTTTGTTATATTACAAAATAAACAACCTGATAAAATGTATACATTTTTGGGTACTGCAGACACATGGGTTCTGCATTCACATATTCAACCAGCTGAGAATCTGATAAACATCCATGGACCTAATGAACATTTGTAGATTTGAGCATCCATGGATTTTGATATCCACAGGGGCATCCTGGAACTGATCCCCCAAGGATACAGAGGGATGACTGTAATCTCAAAAGTACTTGGAACTCCTCACTGTATTTTCACTGGCTTTTTCACCTTTTGACTTCTCATAATATGCTTTTTGGAAAAAGTTTCCAATCACTGAATTAAGTGGCAATAAAATCCCAGCAATTTACAGAACTGAGTTTACTACTATATCTGAAGTCCAAAGTCCAGAGCCCTTCTACCTCAATTATAAAGATTGCATATTGTCTTCTTGTATTGCACTATTTTTCTCAGACTTATTTAAGGATTGACTATAGACTGTTACTGTAAAGTTATGGCAGTTTTTCCTTTTGTTTTTAAAGTCCCCACTATACATATACATCCATTTGAGAGAGTACTGAATCTTAACTACTCGACTACCAGGGAGCATCCATATACATCCATTTGTGTTGTCATGTTCCAGAACAGCTACTGAATGCCAATTGTTTTGGAAGACTTGTTTTCTGTTTCAGAAATATTTGAAGGTGGGCATTGTGGGAGACATAATGAGGTAGAAAGCCTGTAGGCATCACTTCATAAAGCAGGCTGTTAAGAGAAATATATTTGAGAATCCCTGCTTCAAAGCCCCTATGTGGGAATAATTGATGGACTAATATAAATTCTAATTGCCATAAACAAAATCAGCATAATTTGAAGATATTTAAAAATATATGCACTAACATGTTTACGTCTTTTAATAACTTTTAACTTTTTCTGCTTTCCATATTTGCATATTCACATATTCCCTCTGAAACATATATCCCATTGAAGATATATTTCAAACTTAAATTTGTTTTTATTCATGGGATTTGAAAGATATAGCAATGACTGGGTCATAACTTTTGCCTGGTGATTGGATTCATCTTATTTCCATGGTGATTAACATGGAGCCCATTTGCCAGCCTATTAAATATAACTTAAGTTCAACTACTGGAACTGGAGCCAGACTTTTGGTTAACTGTAGTTCTGTTGAAAAGAATTTAAATGTGGTAGTCCCTAGTAAAGCTTGGCTTGTTGAGACACTTAATGACAGTACTTTTTCTTACTTTTCTAATATCTACCCCACCACCTCCTCACTGCACACATCAACCTCTTCAGTTAGGATAATTGATATGCAGCAAGACTCAAAGGTTGATAACCAAGATAAATGATTGGCCATGACCTTCATTTCCCTGCTCACCTCCCTTAGATTACTGGTCCACCAGCTTTTCTCTGTTTTCTTAGTGGCAAAACATTGAGGTAGTTGTGTTTTCTATTTGTGAGTTACTACTTGTAAGTTACTATTTGCATTCATAAGAAATGGTTAAATGTCCACTTGGATCAGGATTTTTTTTTCTGTACATGGAGAAAAATCAGGCAAAAGGGAGCTTAAAAATTTTGCATGGTGCATTCAAGTTTATCAGAATAAGAATATAATTTCTGTGTGTATATAGTGAAGCCTGAGGGGGAGCTTTGAAATAATCTGGGTAGGTGAGAACTTTATCTCCAAAAGACATCAATTCCTTAAGAAACCAGCTTTGCTTTGGAGGGAAAAAATAATTTTCTAGTTTGGTGAAAGGAAGGCAGGGGTAAGGCAGGAAGGTAATAAGAATTTCTTAACTGAGTGAAATCACACCATGCTGAAGACATTTGTTTATCTAACTAGACCCTCAAGATTGAAACTGCATACTTCAAAACCTTACAGCTCCAACTTCTGCATATTCCCCAATGTAGCTCAGACATTTAAATATATATATATATATATATATATACACACACACACACACACATATATATGGTTTAATGACATCAGTGTATAGCATTTTATAGGTAAATGTCATAACTTATTGCATAATAACTGTAAAAAATCTTTTTTTCTGTTATGTAACTAAGCTCAAAGATGTATAGATAAATGCGTAGTTCTAGACTTTGCATCTTAAACTCTGATCTTGTGACCAAATACCCAACCCCTTGTTATTACACCTTACTATTTTACCTAATCTTCTGTTAACCATGCTCCCCCATCTGCTTAACTCCCATACAGACACTAGAAGTCATCTATCCCAAACATTGTTTATGTTACAAATGATAAAATTGGGCTCCAATATGGTACTTACTGGCCTAAGGGTACAGAGCCAATTAGTCATAGAGTTGAGGAAAACACAGGAGTCACCAGATGTCTTGTTCACAAAGGTGTGTGTGTGTGTGTGTGTGTGTGTGTGTGTGTGTGTGTGTGTGTTTTAATCCTGGGTAGTGGGGAAACAGGTGGGAAGAGAATAAAATGAAATAGTATTTACTTCATTGTGGGAATGTTCTGTAGAAGACATAAAAAACATTTCTTGAAATGTAAAGGCAAGGAATAGTTTCTCCTCCATTCTCAACTTTCTGCTTTTCCCATTCAACCTCTTGTTCTTTATGTTTTGAAAAAGAATCTTACTGTTTCCTATCAGAAGTAGTCAAATTTGTTAGAAGTTTCAGTAGTTTTGCAGGCTTCACTCGAATAAAAAAGTAACAGGTCCTGAAGGTAATAGCTTTCAGACATAGAATGTCTTTTGTCTCCATTTTTTAAGAATTTCCCATGAACAATTCAAAATAGGAAACAATTTTGGGGAGCAGCCCATAAAACACGGAGAATTTCATGCCCAGAATAGTGTGTATATTTTATATTTCTCTCTGTTTGCTTTTCCACTCTACAATTGATCATGTGATTTAGTGATTTATGTGGCATATAAATTCGGGCTGATGGTAGTGGTGAGCCCTGGGTGTAGGTAAGAAGGTAATGACAGAATGCAGAGAATGTAAACAGTATTGAAACTGATTATAATCTGTCTGATTTTAATTAACACCATGAACTGGCAATTTGGAACAATTACAATGATGAAATACACCTCTGGGCCAGGGTGGACAGCTCCCACCATCTGCACACCTGTCAATGCACCACTGGCTGAGAAATAATTGATATCAATTCAATCACTTTGGCTATTTGGAGCTTAAAATAGATTCATTAGGAAAGCTCCTGGGAATAATATTCTCTGAGTTCTTCCACTTTCAAACATGTTTGTTTGTTTTCACATACTTCATAACTAAAGATAAGATTGACTAGATGCAGAGCCTTTAGTCACATTGTATTTCCTATACCAAATTAGATGTGTCAATTCACTGCTTTCTGGAATAGAGAGGTACTCTTAGAACCTGACACCAATCTGGACTTAGTCATTATTGCTTGGATATCCAATTGATTTTTATTTTTGGAAAGTGGGCAATCTTTATATTTTTCAATTAGAAGATTATTTTTGAGCAGTTTTAGGCTTATAAGAAAATTGAAAGGAAAGAACAATTTCTATCTCCCCACTCACTCTTCCCCTTCTCCTGTTTTCCCCGATTATTAACATCTTGCACTAGTGTGTGCCATTTACTATAATTGGTGAGTGAATATTGATGGATTATTATTACATTAATGTCCATAGCTTACATGAGGCTTACTTTTTGTATTGTACATTCTCTGGGTATTTACATATGTATAACAGGTATCCATCATTACGGTATCACACAGAATAGTTTTACTGTCCTAAAACTTCTCTTTTATTGTGTCTGTTCAATCTTCCCTTCTCTCCCACCACTGATGTTTTTACTGTCTCCATAGTTTCGCCTGTATGTAGTTGTTTTGTAATGGCTTCTTTCACTTAGTAATATGTCTTTAATATTCCCCTATGTATTTGCATGGCTTGATAACTCACATATCTTTTTACCACTGAATAATATTCCATTGTCTGAATGTACCACGGTTTATCAATTCACCGATCCAAGGACATCTTGGTTGCTTCCAAATTTTTGGCAATTATGAATAAAGCTACTATAAACATCCGTGTGCAGGTGTATGCATGGACATAAATTTTCAACTCTTTTGGATAAATACCAAGAAGTGAGATTACTGGATCACATGATATGAGGATGTTTTGTTTTGTAAGAAAGCACCAAACTGTCTTCCAAAGTGGCTGTGACATTTTGCATTCCCACCAACAATGAATCAGAGTTCCTGTTGCCCCACATCCTTGTTAGCATTCGGTGTTGTTAGTGTTTTGGATTTTAGCCATGCTAATAGATGTGTAGTGATATCACACTGTTGTTTTAATTTTCACTTCCCTAATGACACATGATATTGAATACCTTTAAATAGGCTTGTTTTCCATCTGTATGTCTTCTTTGAAAAAGTACCTGTTTAGATCTTTTGCCCATTTTTTAATTTTTTAATTGGGTTGTTTTCTTATTGTTAACTTTTTAAGAGTTACTTGTATACTTGGATACAAGTCCTTTAACAGATATGTGTTCTGCAAAGATTTTCTCTGAGTCTGTGTGTTGTTTTTTCATTCTTTTAGCAGTGTCTTTTGCAGAGCGGGAAATTTTACTTTTAAAGAAATTTAACTTTTGATTTTTTTTTTCTTTTCGTGCTTTTTGCTTTATGTATTGAAAAGTCATCCTCAAATCCAAGCTCTAGATTTTCTCCTACAGCATCTCCCAGGAGTTTTATATGTTTGCATTTCATATGTAGGTCTGTGATTTATTTTGAGTTTTTTGAGTTCATTTTTGTGAAAGGTGTAAAGTCTATGTCCAGATTTTTTTTTTTTTTTTGCATGTGCATGTCTAGTTATCCAGCACCACTTGTTGAAAAGGCACTGTTTTTTCCATTGAACTGCCTTTGCTCCTTCATCAAAGATCAGTTGACTATATTTGTGTGGGTCTATTTTTGGACACTATTCTGTTCCATAGATCCACTTGTCTATTCTTTCACCAATACCACAGTGTCTTGACTATTATAGCTTTATAATATCAATCCTCCCACTTTATTCTTCTCCTTGAATATTGAATTAACTATTGTGGGTCTTTTGCCTCTCCATGTAAACTTTAAAAGCACTTTGTTGACATTCACAAAATAACTTGCTGGGATTTTATTTGGAATTGTGTTAAATTTGTAGACTAATTTGGGCAAAACTGACATCTTGACAATATTGAGTCTTCCTATACATGTAAATGGAATGTGTCTCCATTTATTTGTATCTAAAATTTATTTTTCTAAAAAAAATCTAATAGTTTTACTAAAATACATTTCAAAATTATCTTAGGCATATGATCTATCTTTTAACTATTTAGTTATTTTTATTATTTTATGAATATTGTATTGAATAATAGTTTTTAGTATGAGTCCATTCCATTGTTTTATCTCTTTGGACTGCTAGTTAATGTATGTTGGCCCTTTTTTCTACCTTCTATATTTATTACTTTGTCTCGAATTCACTTGTATTTCTCCCTTCATTTATTTTTAAATTTCAAAAATGATTATTTCTATCTTATATAACTACAACAATATCCATTATATTTTCTCTTGTGCTTTTTCTAATTTTTGCCTTGATTTCTCAATTTTTTTTCTTTTTAATGTTTTTCTGAGTTTTGTATCCCCTCTTCTCAACTCATTCTTTAGATCAACTTCCTCATTTTGAGTTTTTAAAAATATCTGATTTACATTATTCTTTCATAGTTTCTATTTTTAATGCATTTAACTGATTTTGAAATTTAGGTCATAATTTTATTTTGTGGTTTCATCTTTTTAAAGTGTTTCATTCTCTATATATACTTTATTTTGCTTAATATCTGTCTATAGAATTTGATTGCAGTCGCTTTTGTTATGGGTTTTAATGAAATAAATTTTTCTGTACCATTAGAAGGGAGGACAGGGGAAAGATAACTTTTCCATTTCTAGTGCTCTAGAACTCTCTTGTATTGTTTTCATTAAGTGATCAAAAAAGGGGAAAACAATACTTGTTACTTTCTGATATCTGCCTTATCCGCTTCTTCCCTCACTTTTATCTGTATCTTCTGTTCTTTTTGGCCTGGATATTTTACATATCATTTTTCCTTTAAATTAGGCTTTATTCTGGAAGAAAGATTACTAGTTTCTAAAAATACCTGGAACTCAGACTGCTTTCAGAATTTGCTAAGATTCCCTTGCATTTTATTTGCCAACTGGATTCTCCAGAAACCCCTCTTATTTTCAGCTCCTGTTCTCAGAGATGTCTGCTCACTAGAAGAGGTCTTCTCTTCTCTTGTCCATCAAATATGTCTTTGCATTTCCCTGCTTCCTAGTACACGTAGACTCACAACACATGGGTCTTTTAGCTGCCTTGCTTTGCTCTTACCTACCCATATGCTGCCACCAAATTTTATTTTAGATATCATCTTTGGGTTTTTAATATTGATATCCTACTTGCTCTGCTTATTTTTATTGGAGGATTAAGGGGTTTCATAAACTATGCCACTCTTGCCACCATATCCCCAGAATTCATTCATAGACTATGTAATATTCTCTTAATGCTATGTGGCTCAAACTGTATCACTCCCTCACTACTTTGCACTCTTTTCTCAGTGTATGGCATTTATTCATTCACTCTCTCAACAAATATTTATTGGGTGCCAGGCATTTTGGGGACACAGGAGATTTAGTAGAGAGCAAAACTCATAAATCTTACATTGTAATTGTGGGAGATAAAAAAACAAGAAAATAAACAAACCTCTGCATAATATGTCAGAGAACAATAAGTGTTATGAAGAAAAATAAATAAAATTGGATATGCAGAATTAAAAGCACAGGGAGAAAGAAAACTCTTTATTTTAAGTAGGGAGGCAGAACAGATCTCCAGGAGAGTTTTACATTTAAACAGAGACTTGAAAAACATGAGAGAATGAGATTTGTTGTTCCCCGGATGCACAGTGAATGAAAATTTCAAACAGAGGAAATAGTAATCCAAAATTCCCTGAGGCTAGTGCATTCCTGAAGAACAGTAAAACAGTGAAATATCCAGTATGCATGAAGAGGAGTATGTGAGGGTTGAGTGTAGGAAAAAAGTCATAGATGTCAACGTGCAAATCCCGCAGAGTCTCACAGGCCCTTACAAGGATTTTGGATTCTATTTTGAGTGATATGGGAAGCTATTATAGAGTTTTGTGCAGATTAATACCATGATTTGGTTGATATATTTAAAAAAAAAGGATTATCAGTTTTAGGGAGAATACACTTAGGAAAGCAAAGGCAGAAGCAATGTAAAGCAGAGACTAGTTAGAAATCCATAGCAATATTCTAGGAGAGGGGTTATAAAGCTTGACTGAGGGTGGAATGGGAACTAGAAAAGATGGTAACAAGTGATGAGAATCTAGATATATTTGAAGGTAACAAGTTTAAGATGGTGACCTTGATCTGAGAAACCATCGATGAGTGTTGTGTCTTTATATGCAAATCCCATGTGGAAATCTTCAAGCGGTCCATATGAATGCCAGACACATAATTCCCAGTCCTTGTTTTGATGTCCATTGAAGTACTCCAAAATAAAAAAGAATAATAATTGTTACCTTTACCTTTCATTGTTCAGAATAAGTTTAAAAGATAAATGAATAACTATCCCAGAAACTCTTCTCATATTCTTTTTTTTCTTTTTTCTCAAATGTTATCATATCTACAATGTTCCGAAGCCTCTCATTTTCCAACTCTCAAAAAGCTTTTTCTCCATTCCCAACTCAAGCAGGTTCTCTCTTTTTCTTTTACATCTCCCCTGTCAACTCCTTGTTACAAAATAGATATAGCTTCTTTCATCAAGTGCTTTCCCTTTCTCTCTAGTCTTTTTCCCTTATGGACTTCTCTATCTGCTGATTTTGCTTTTCTGCAGCAGAAAAGAGAATGCACACTCAGGCAGCGTTCACATTTGGAGGTAGGGGAGAGGGGAAGAGGTGCACAGAGGAAAATGATAGGAAGCAAATGATCAAAACCCTGCTTTTCTTTATCTGGTAGCTGGAGATACAGTAGGAGCATTACATATTAATCATATCCCTTTTTCCTTTCCTTTTTCATGTATCCCATCATAGTCTTTCTATGTGGCATGATGGAATGATTTGTGGCAGTCTAACAACTTAAGAAATCAAAAGCCACTTTTGTTCCCTCAAAACCACCCCATATATGAACTTCTGGGGAAAAAATGACATTCTGAAATGCTAGGCCAAAGACACTGTATGAAATGTGAGTTTAAAAACATTAGGGAATATATGTAACTCTAATGTAATGACATCCTTGTTGTCCTGTCATTCTGCTCCTACCAGCCTTATATTAAATGTCTTTTCAACAAGCTCCAAGATGGGGGGACAGATAGTTTTAGCATAAGAACAAGAGGGAGTAGGGTTGCATCTTTGCCCTGTAAACCCTCTCAGGACAAATTTTAGGGAGGACAAATATTTTAAGAAACATGAGATGACTGTTTTTGAAGGCAGGGGTCTTCAGTAGAGGATCTTACTTTTCTCTGGCAAAATTTTGAAAGCATGGAGCAATGTGAAGTATTTCATGATAAGACCTGAGAAAAATGTAGCAGTGTTTTCCTACAGAGGAGATGGTGAGAACAGCTTTATGAACGGTCTGCAGAAAGGGAAGAAGAAGCCAGTGTCCCAACAAGAGGCCTGTGGAGGAGAAAAGTGAAATTCACTATGAAGGGGATGTGGCTTGTATTGTGGATTGATGTCAATTTAGAACTTCTCTGAAAGTAGATGGCCCAGGAATCACACATGTCACTTTAGCTCCTGAAGCCAAAGCTTATTCAAATGCCTGTCTACCTTTATGCAATCTCAGCTACAAAGAGGCTATGAAATGAAATTTCTAGATGGACAGTTGGCATACCAAGTAAACTCCTGAGTCCTATTTCTTAAGGGATAAGAGGACAGTAGATACTAATGGGAATTTTAGCCACGTTCCCCCATAGACAGGATTAGGCAGAGAGAACCTGGTATATCTGGACTGCACTTATTTATATGGTTTAACTCAGATCAAGTTGTTAACTCAGAATCACAAGTTATGTTTAGTTTAAGAAGAAATTAAATAACTTTTTTTTTTTTTTTTTGCGGTACACGGATCTCTCACTGTTGTGACCTCTCCCTTTGCGGAGCACAAGCTCCAGACACGGAGGCTCAGCGGCCATGGCTCACGGGCCCAGCCGCTCCATGGCATGTGAGATCTTCCCGGACCGGGGAATGAACCCGTGTCCCCTGCATCGGCAGGCGGACTCTCAACCACTGCGCCACCAGGGAAAACCTAAAAAACATTTTTGCACACCTAGGTAATATTTGTGAGATACAGTCCTAGATACTGCTTTAAGAGGATATATAATCTGGTCCAGGGGTGTGACAGGTTAACACTGGTGCATCTCTGAAGTTTCTCTTTCGGGGAGGGAAAGATAAATTTCTTTTATTTTTATAGAATTCCTAAGGTCACCTAAACAGGTATCCAGCTACAGTTCTTACAGAGTCATAGAAGGACACTGGAAAGAATCTGAACGTGTCCACAAATGAGGTCCAAAAATATAATGGCATTGCCAATGGACTGGGGAAGGGGAAGTGGTTAAGTGGAATAGAAGAAGAGAAGCCTTGGCGCCTTCCAAGGATAATATCAGTACTAGCCTTGTAGCTTAGCTAGGCAAAGCCATACTCTCTGAGTGTTGAAAAGGACGATTGTTTCAAATGTAGAGTCTGTACTTGAACCTGATCAAACCCAAGTCCTGGAGCTCCATGAAAAAAAAAAAAAAAAAAAAAAAACCTCTACTACCCAACAGCTCAGGATGCTCTGTTTAATTTTCATTGCTCCTTTTCAGACTGAAAAATCCTCTGTGAAAGGGTTGGATCCTTACAGAGGAATATCTGTTCTTCCTAGTCAGAGAGAGAGGTGAGTATAGGGTATAAAGAGACAGATCATATGAGAGGTTCCCACGACTGATAGTAGAAAGCAAATGTCCTGGACCATCAGAAAGCAAAGGTGAGTCACTTGTTTTATGTGAGAATTACTGACTGCATTATAAGCCCAGTGGTACAGAGCTTTCTGTAGAAACAAGGGCAAGAGAAGAAGCTGGACCCTCCAAACTATCATCCACTTTAGATTGGATTAATGTCTTATGACTTGATAGAGGTTTCTTTAAAAAGATCTGAGCTGGGGAATTTAGTCCTCATGTAATTACTCTGCCTCTAAATTTGCCAGAGTTTCAAGTTCTGTCTAAAATGCCTATCATGCTGCCATCTCTGGAGGGTTGTGCCCAGTTACACAGTCAAGTCCACATTCATCTCACAGGAATCAGGGAGGGGCTATGAGCATATGCAGCTACATTTTTTTGATTGTGGAAAATGAGGGAAGGATATTCAGGCATAACTAGAAATCTCCTCTGTAAACATAAATATCCAGCAATAAAAAAGAGAAAAATAAATTAATATCCATTCAGTAGAATAAAATAGTCTGTACCCATCTAAAAAAGAATAATACCATGACAAAAATTTAAATTTTATGGTTAATGGAATAAATATAAGATAAAATAACATTATTCAAAATAAAAACTCAACTAGAATGCTGGAGAGAGAGGGGAGGGGAAGGCAGAGAAAAAGAGAGAGAGAGGGAGAGAGAGAAATGTAATCGGTTGTTAAAACTGGATAGTGGATCTCTAGATGTACATAATGCTAAATTCTTCTTTTTTTTGTGAGAATAAAAATGTTTCTTTTATACTGAAGATGATCAATGAATGTTTCTTTAAATCTTCTGCCCTCTGCCTTTCCTCCATATATTTGTTCAACAGATAATGTTTTTAAATGGAAATGCAAGCTTATTTTAGCATGTCTTTATCATCCTATTTTTTCATTCTTTGCCTCAGAAGTAGTAAAACATGAATAATACATGTCAATTTTAGGGGCAATTTTTACATATGGAATAGCTTCCCTGCCTGATAACTTGACATCTATAATTTTGGACATTATAGCAATTATATGACACTTTAAAAAATCTCACTAAAATGTACATATCCTATGTGCTGGCCAAAAATAAATAAATAAAATGAGAAAGGGAAATGGGAGAGATGCATGAAGATCAAAGTGAAATAAATATATCTAAATTAGAGAGATCTTAATTCAATTTTTACAGCTCTGACTACATTGGCAGAAACTTAATGATTTATATGTTCAGGATACATTGATATATTTGCAGACTTCAAATGCTATTTGTTTTGAACTCACACACATAGTGACCTTACACTATTTTTTCCCCTCTGATTAGGAAGGACATGGTTATCTCACTAATAGAAATGTGGTCTGTGAGAGTACCCCAAGTAATAGGTAATTCCCATGCTGCCTAAGTGCTTAAGTGAATTTGAAGCATGTGTTCAGCTTGAAAGCCATTTGGATAGAGCAACCAACCACACACAATTGCTAGGAAATTACACAAGGGAAAATGCAGAAAATGAAATTGTTGGCAAAGATAATTACCATGAGTGCAGAGTCTGAGAGCAGAAGGCATTATGGAATACCACACTGTCTATTGTGAGCCAGTAAAGAAAAGATGGTTTACATTTGGAACAAAGTGACAATAGTATAAGACTCCTTAGTGTATTGGGTAATAAAAGTGTAAAAGCTTTTTTTTATTATTAAGGTCACCAAAAAGTTATAACCTGAGAGAACTGGCTCAGTGGGCAGAGTTGTAAGTGTTTTAAGGGTGATAATCCTGTGGTTTAGAATGACATCTTTGGGTCTGGATAATACTATTGTGCCTTCTCTGGATGTTCCCTTCGTTAGTGTGAGAAAGGAGCAGTGGAGGAGATAAAATAGCAGCATCACGAATATCGAACACCAATAAAAATATAGATGAGATTATAAATTTGAAAATAGTACCAGAATTATCACTATGTTGGAAGATGAAGAAGTAAAATACGGAATGCTGAAAGTAGACGTAGTTATGAGTATTATATTCAGAATGTATCCACTCTGAGAATTCCAGTTAAAAATAATCTAGCAGGAACATGCAAAAACAAAGTCCAAAGACTTGAAAACATGATTTTTGGAAATTTTTATTGATAAAAGATATTTGGCTTTTACCAAAAATAATTTAAAACTCTACATCCAGTTCACGTCAACTTTCTGAAGTAAAACACTAGTAGTTTGGTCGACAGTAGAAAGCAATGAGATAGAGAGTCCGCAATATCCCAGCATTAAGAAAAAGAGAGGAACATTAAAGAGTAGCATTGGGTTAGCATGATTTATAAGGAAATAATCTGATAAATAACTTAGTTTGAAAAGATAAAAGTAAGACATTAACCCCTCACTCTATTTTGAAATTCTATAATCCATAATTAATTGTAAAATGGATTTTTTTAAATCTCATGTAAATTGATTTACATGTTGAAAAGTGGAAAAGAATCATCATATGACTTTCTGGCATGATAGAGGATGTTGTGATGTGATGATATTATTTTTTTACTTCCCTTAAGGCCCTAGTATTGAGCTACAATGGTGTAAGCTAATGTTCATTTTCCATTCGACATATAGTCCAATCCTCTAGTCAAAAATCAAGAGCATGTCTATCATAATTCTCATATCCATCAGTAGATTTGTTTTTTTTTTTCCCCATCATTATCACTTTGATTGATTTCCCATTAAAGTAGAGGCATTTGAGTGTAAATTTTAGAAATGGATTTTGGATTCAGGTTCAGAAAAGCTGATGAGTATATCTTTCTTCACTACCAAAATCCAATTAAGATGAAAGAACTATAAGAATAAGAGATAATCCATAACTACTAGGAAACATCTATGGCTATCATTAATGGACGTGAAACAAGAAGATGTCTAAAATATAGAAAAAATAAATTTGATTGCTGACAGATATTTGTGTATGTATACAGGAAAACCCTTAAGTCAGATACAGCATGACCTAGGATAAAGTATCCCATGGGCTAGGTAGAGGGATTATGACACAAGATTTCAGAATGGCTATTCTAGAGTCCAGTTTCAAGAAGCCAAGCACCAGTGTCTGTCCTAAGCAAAGCCATAAACAGGTTTATAATTGATGCACATCACCTGCTACTTACAACATTAGAATTTGAGTCCAGACAGAGAAATAGAAGGCACCAGGTACTTTCCTGCCAGAGTAAACAAGGAGCATCTTTGCACTGAGAGCCAGATCCCTGCCAACTCTCAGATTAATCATCATGAAGGTGGAGTACAGTGATTTGCCTAGAAATCAATTTTAAAAAAGGGAAAGCAAGCAAATTCAAAAAGAAAACACATAAGAAAAAAGGGAGAGTGAGAGGACAAGGGAGAGGGAGAGAGGCTAGAGGATGTATCCAGAAGTTGCAATATTTGTTTAAAATTAATTCCAGAAAGGGAGAACAAAGAGGGAAGACAGAAAACAATAATCAAATAACTATATAAAAATTCTCTAGTGTAAAAGTGACTCATGCTTCAGATTGAAAGTACTTACAAAATGTCTTCCAAGCATCTTAAGCTTTCCCAGAAAGATTTTTCAGTGTCTGGAGAATTTGTGATGGATTATCTAGTTTTGTCCTGGGGGACCTATTGCTGCCTGAGTTGGGACATGGACCTGAGATGGAGCAGATGTTACACAGGCAACATTTTCACTCCCCACTTCTTGCTCACTCCCAGTCTGGAGAGTCTTTGATGCTGGTTCACCATTAAGGAAAAGCTTCTTCCTCTTTCGTCTTTTCCAGCATCTGTGCCCAACTTGTTACCTAACAAAATTCGGGTCCCCTGGCCCATGTGCAGTAAAGCCAATGTACTGACTTTGGGCTGTGGTGAAGGAAAGTGCAACGTTTATTGCAGGTGCCAAACAAGGAGTCCAGGCAATTATTGCTCAGAAGACCTGAACTCCCTGATGGCTTTCAGGGAAAAGTTTTTAAAAACAGGGTGAAAGAGGGGGGTTGTTGAGTGTGTGATCAGCTTGTGGACTTTATTCTGATTGGTTGGTGGTGAGGTAGGTAATCAGGAGTCAACATCATCAACCTTCTGGTTCCAACTGGTCTAGGTACTACTTACTTGTGACCCACATACAGTTAACTTCTTCCACCTGGTAGGGGTTTCAGCATCTGTAAAACAGTTCAAAGGATTTGGCTCAGAATATCATCTATAGACCTTGAGGAGGAACTAAAGGTCCTTGATTATTATTTTGTCTTGCTTGACTATTTTCCTTTGCTTCTGCATTTTCTCACTTCTCTGATTAAATGTATTCTTTGGAACTCAGGGAGGGTCTAGGAGGCTACAGTTTTTCTACAAATAAGAGTCAGGCATAGGATGTGTGGGTCTGTCCTGGGAAGTCCCCATAGGGTTCTGCTTGGTTGCAAACTGAATATAGTTGGTCCTACAGTACCACCTGAACTGCTCTCTGTCACCTGCTGCTGTCTTCTATCATTCTGATTATGCTCCTCTATTTATGCCCTCTGATGTTTCTACTGTATTTATTCAATTGCCTTTCTGGAAGGAGAGAAAAACACCTAATTGTGGTGCATTCTATGTGTAAGACTAAGCCTACTTGATAAAGCCAAATCATGACAATTTACAATTTACTTTTAGAAACTGAAGGTAGTGAATCTGAGGTCACTGTGTCTATTTCTCAACAACTCAGCAGTTACAGGATATGTTTGGAAAAATACAAACTTTGGGGAAAATCTCCTCAATTATATCTGAAAAAAATCCCTCAAATAAACAATTACAAATTATATAATCCTGATGATTGTGTTCCCAATCAGATTTACAGAGATGGAAAGGAGAGAAATTATATAGAAGTAAAGAAATAAAGAACTTCTGCAGTATTCCCTGTCACCATGTACTACATTAACAGGAAATATATTAAAACTGTATGAACTGTGTTATTGTTTGATTTACATCCTCCATTTTAGCTCTTTTTCCAAAAGCTTAGCTAACAATTTCAAATATAGCTTATGTGCTGGAATATAAAATACATTTGACAATCTAGCTTCATTTACTGAGACTTCTACTGACTTCATGTAATTAATAAAACATTAAATAAAGTCATTGATAAAAGGGTTGAATAAAACAGGACGAAAATTTGTTTCTAAATCTGAGTTATGACAACTGTAAATTGCCCACATGTATTGAATAATTGTGTAATTTGTCTAACTTGCATTTTCATCGTACTTCCAATAATATTATAGAATTTTTTATTGAATGTTTTGATGAACTTAAAGGCAGCATGCTGAGATGAAATGAAATATGGAATCAGACAAATTTGTGCTACAGCACTTACTATCAATATGAATTTTAGTACAATATTATTTTTTCCAAAAAATATACATTTCTTGTCTAAAAATGGGAATTGAGTCTGAACCGGGCTTGTGACTTGCTGTAGCCAATAGAAATGGGTAGAAGGGACTCTGGGCTAGATCTGATCTTAGCCTTCAGAAGACCTGGTAGCTTCTATTTCACAGTGAGAGTATCTGATTTTCCAATTGTAACATCTTGCATTTCTCTTTAGCCCCCTAGTCTTGGGTGCAAACCCTTTTTGATCAGACCAAAAAATACTTTAAACAGTTCTATCCTGATCTTTATAGGAAACACTGTCCACTTTCCCAAGAGGTTCTCTCTCTGATGTTACATATCAAATCTGGAATATCAAATCCTGTTCCATGAAACACACAAACCTTTAGCCACATGTTCCCTATAACACTTTCCAGAAAAAAGAAAGCTCTAGCTATATCTCTAGCCATCTGTTTTATGAGAATAATAATCTTGAAAAATATATAATATCCCTCACCCCAAATCATTGAGGAGAATAAAACATATTTATTAATATTTCTCTTCCTGACTCATATCAAAATTCTTATGATGTCTTGTGCACATGCTGCAGAACCTTCCCATTACTCATGTCAAGCCACCTTAATCTTGTCACCATGCTCCTCAGCAGTTATTATTAAACCCTTCTCTCAAAAGCACAGGGGTAGGGAGGTGGCAAAAAGAGATGGATTTGCTCTCTCTAGGCACATTTTCCAAAACTGGCAGCTTTACAAAAAACACTGAAGGTATTTTCTGGACAAAAATAATTGTTAAGAGTGTGACAAAACATTCAAGGAAGACTTCTGAAAGAAATGCCTATTCATTAAGTGAAGGAAACATTACCAGTCAAACCTTGAGATTCATAAAAAAGTCAGAGGTGCCTCTTTTTCCTTGTAAACTTTCCTGTTGGTCCACACTCACGCCATACACTCCCACCTCGATGTGAGAGCCTGCCTCTAATTCCTCCTGCTGTTTGGGTTTCTTTGGATTGTTTTGTTTTATTATGTTTTGTTGAGTGTAGATTTTTTACTGGAATGTCCTCATCCAAGTATGCATCCCCATCTAGACTATGTTCTTACTAACAGTCGTACCTCTACATAAAACTTACTGTCCTGGGAAAATCTTTGTGCAATTTATATGGTTTCCAATGTGTGCAGATTCTGTTCTTTTTTGTTTTTTTAAAAACTCTTTATTGGAGTATAATTGCTGTACAATGGTGTATTAGTTTCTGCTTTATAACAAAGTGAATCAGTTATACATATACATATGTCCCCATAGCTCTTCCCTCTTGCATCTCTCTCCCTCCCACCCTCCCTAACCCACCCCTCTAGGTGGTCACAAAACACTGAGCTGATCCCCCTGTGCTATATGGCTGCTTCCCACTAGCTATCTATTTTACGTTTGGTAGTGTATATATGTCCATTCCACTCTCTCACTTTGTCCCAGCTTACCCTTCCCCCTCCCCGTATCCTCAAGTCCATTCTCTAGTAGGTCTGTGTCATTATTCCCATCTTGCCCCTAGGTTCTTCATTACCATTTTTTTTTTAAATTCCACATATATGTGTTACCATACGGTATTTGTTTTTCTCTTTCTGACTTACTTCACTCTGTATGACAGACTCGAGGTCCATCCACCTCACTACAAATAACTCAGTTTCATTTCTTTTTATGGCTGAGTAATATTCCATTTTGTATGTGCCACATCTTCTTTATCCATTTATCTGTTGATGGACACCTAGGTTGCTTCCATGACCTGGCTACTGTAAATAGAGCTACAATGAACATTGTGGTATATGACTCCTTTTGAATTATGGTTTTCTCAGGGTATATGCCCAGTAGTGGGATTTCTGGGTAATATGGTAGTTCTATTTTTAGATTTTTAAGGAACCTCCATACTGTTCTCCATAGTGGCTGTATCAATTTACATTCCCACCAACAGTGCAAGAGGGTTCCCTTTTCTCCACACCCTCTCCAGTAGATTCTGTTCTTTTGACTTTATTTCTTTTCTGTCCCTTCCTTGTAAACAACATCTCAAACTAATTTTGACTACCTATACCTCCAAAGGATTTGTTCTTTCCCCCCCTCTCTCTTAGGCACTGTAGAGCTGAAAGGAAACGTAGAAATCATCCAAACTTTCTCATTTTAAAGAAACTGAAGAGTAGGAAGGTTAAATGAATTGCCAAAAGTAACCCAGGGAGTTAGTAGAAATTGAATGAGAGCCCACATATGATGTTGACTCAGGGCTCAGCATACTTTAACTATTAAATAATGCTTTATGGTTTATTTTACCAAAACACTCTACAAACATTTTACTTTCTAATTCACAGAGGATAAATAAGTGATCATAAAAGCTTCTCATCTTAGAGCGGCTCAAAATTACTGGCTAGTTTGGAAAACAAAATGACAACAACAAATCATAATAATCTCATGGACAGAAGAACATTTGCTCACAGTATATTTCTTCAACCTAGAGAAAAACTGTAATAACTGTAGACTTCCTCCTAAACCACCAATGTGGAACATTACATGGGCCTGTACCTGCTCAACGGACCTTTTTGAACCCCCCTTGGGGGGAGTGTTCTTGGAGAACCTGCTTACAATCATTGTCTCTCTCTCTGTGTTCATCTCTATGCATTTTCTAAGAGTGTCAGTAATTACCAGTAATTAGTACCTACCTGGTAGCACTTTCAGCCTCTTTTAGTAAATATTACAACTTCTGAGTCAAATGTTCAAATAACTGACTCTTTCCTTTCACAGTTGGCAACTTGCTGCCAGTCTCTGCACTCAGTTTGGGAGAAATCTATTGCTTCTCAATGGGAATTGTATCCCTTGCCTTCTACTCTTTTATTTGTCATGGATTTATCCCTTCTGGGGAAATTTGTATGAATTTCATGTAGTATAGGGTCATGGGGCAGTGGTTTGCAGAAATTTCCCTATTTTCATGGCAAACATTTTGTTCATTCATTCCCTCAGCACATGGTTGTTGAGTACATATTGCCATGGCCTATCGAAGATGCTGGTGAAAAGAAAAATATTCAGCAAGATTGACAATACCCCTGACTTTCTGTAGCTTTCAATATCTCACAGAGATAAATATTCTAGAGTTCCATAATAATATAATAGGAGAACTAAAAAGTAATAAAAGGAAATAGAGTGGTGGCAATTTCCCATGTTCCAGAAAAGTCTACCTGGGTGGTGTGGCTTTTAAGCCAAGACTTAGGATGGAGCTAGCCAACAGAAGCAGCTAGATAATTTGTGAGTCCCAGTGTAAAATGAAAATGTGGATCCCCTTATTCAAAAATCATTGTGGATTTCAAGAAAGCAACAGCAGAGCATTGAACCAATTATGTGGTCCTGTGTGACTCATTAACCTGGCCCTACTAGCCAGAGAAGAGTAGGGTTAGAAAGACTATCAGGAGAAGAGAACTTCACCAGGCCATGTGTGAAAGCCTGGTGGTCAGAGAGAGGATACTGGATGTGAAGAACAAAGGCTGCATGGTTGTAGAAAGAAATTTATAGGTGAGGCAATATAAGTACCTTGATGTCTTCCCTCCACCAATCTTAGTAAATTTCTAGTTCACTGTGTCCCAGGTACTGTTCTAATTGTTTCCTGTGAACTGAACCATGTAATTGTCACAATGACTCTATAAGAGAGACCCTCCCATTGCTCCCATTTTACAGATGAAGACCCTGAAGCAGAGAAGTTGAGTTACATTGGCAAATTCATGTTATAGAACTAAGGGGTGGTGTTGGGCTTCATACCAAGATAATGCAGTTACCAGTCTAGATATACTTAGTAAATATACTCCTTCCCTGCAGTCACACTGCAGGGAAGGAGTATATTTATAAACTGTATAAATCTGCTTTCAGTTCTTATAATCTGCTGACTTCCCCTTTACCTACATGAACACTTCTCTATAAAATCTTTGAATGGTTTTTCTCTGTAGATTAATCTCCTCTGAATTCTGATTCCTCTCTCATGGGACTTGTCTTTCTTTTCTTTTTATTACTTATTTTTTTATGTCTTGCCCCCTCCATCTTCTCCCTCTGCCGCTCACAGGCTCGCTCTGGAGGTCACCACCTTTCCTTTTCTTTGTTTTTACATTGTACCCTGCCTTCCCCCATACTTTCTGAAGGTGATGGCCTTGCATACAATCTCCTCCTGCACTGCTCAAGGTGACTCCATCTCAACCATTTTCCCCAGTCCCAAGGTTTGGCTCACTCCCTCCAGATCTCAGGGAAAACCCATGGGAAAAAGTTGGTGGTTTGGTGCCCTTGCTTTGTAGCTTGGTACTTTGGAATTCTGACCTGACATAGTAGCTATTCATTGTTCTGTAAACATTTGTCTAGTTTCCCCTAGTCTCCATCTGGGAAAGATTCCTCCTCCTTCTTCAGTCCTGCCTGGGATGAAAGCAGTGGTGGTAAGTGTCTCCTTCTTTCCTGGAGTTTGCTTCATTTCGATTTCTTTGGGTTCTCATATCTGTTAAGTTTAAAACTCTCTGATTTGTCACTTATCTGGATTGTTTTCATTGTTTGGGTGGAAGTAATTGGCTCTTGCAACTTTCTACCTATGAACCAGCAGAGGAAAGCCACAGGTCTATATCCTAAAGAAATGTTTTAAAGTGCCTAGGGGCAGCTCATATAGAAAAAAAAAAATTGAATTTGGAGTTTTGACCTAGATTTACATTTTATCTATACCATTTGGCAGCTACAAGGTCAATGGATTAATCTTTATGAATTTTATTTTCTTCCTATGTGAAAAGGTTGCAATAACATTTATGTTATAGGCTTGTTATAACAATTAAACTAGGGTATTTCACATGTGATAGACATTCAAATAACTTTAACCTCTGTCTTAGTCTGCTCAGGCTGCTATAAAAAATGCCATAGCCTGGGTGGCTTAAACAGCAGACATTTAGTTATAGTGCTGAAGGCTGGGAAGTCCAAGATCAAGGTGCCAAACAACTTGGTTCCCAGTGAGGGCTCTCTTCTTGGCTTGCAGACGGTGATCTTCTTGCTACATCCACACATTTGGGGGGCTGGCAGGCAGAGAGACAGAGAAAGAGACAGAGAGAAGTAGAAGACATATCACTCTTTGTGATCCAGTCTCCGAAGTCATAAAACATCATTTCACCTCACACTATCAGTCAAGGCACTTACAAAGGTCAACGGGAGGCAACATAAATCTTACCCTTTGGTGGAGGAGGGAATATGTCCCATTTTAAGGAGAGCCAGTGGGATGAGATATCCATTTGTGAGGCCATCTGTGAAAGGAATACTAATTGTGTTATCTACAAAATAACCTGGCTGTCAAATGATCTAGATGATCTTTATCACTTTTTAAAATTTCCATGTATGCTGTGATATGAAGAGAGTAGAACTCAACCATTACCTCTTAGATTTTATTCTTAATGGGTACAGAATAATATCTCTTTTTTTTTTTTCCTAGCCACTTCACAGCTTGGAGGGTAATCATACAGTAAATGCAGAAGGCAGTTCATCATAGGCTGATACTAGGCCATCTCTCACCATCTCTATTCCTACATGTAAGCAATTGATTTCTAGAATCAAAAGCATTGCTTGAATCTTGTCTTTGGTCATTAGATTTATTCCATTTCTTTAGATCCTGAAGTTCCATTCAATCTTATTCTTATATGTAAAAATAATGCTACATAACTCAAATATGAGAAACATTTTTTAAAATCTTCTTTTATGAAAACATTAAGGAAACAAAGGTCAAAGCTCTCACTTGACACAAAGCCTTCGAAGAGATCTCTCTTGAGGTTCCTTTAATCTCTTCATTGATCAAACAGTAAAACATTAAACCAGCAGTGACTAATCCACCTCATTTTCTTTAAAAATAACCCATTTTCTTAATTTTAACCAGGGTATTATGAAAAACCATTTTAAATACTTTTCTGTCATCTGTGTAGACTGTGCTTACAGTGTGTTCATTGTTTACTAACATCACAATCACGTAAACCAAGAAACCATTTTACGTTTTCTTATTAAGTTTATAATGAGTCTGATGAAAACCAATTAGCTATATTTTTCAGCAAACAGCCAACAGACCATATATAAAATTGTTTTCCCTAGTATTTTGCTGGGTTAACTTCATCATTTGTGTAATCACTGTTTTTGCCTATATGGGTGAGAAATAGCATTGGTCAACTATAAACCTCCAGAACATCACCTATCTTCAAACACTGCTGACCAAAAGAGGTCTGAAATTTTCACTTTAGTTCACTGCTACAACTTATTTACAGAACTAAACTTGGATTAAGTTTTAATAGCCATATTTTCTTTTACAAGTTCATTCACCAATTTCCATCGTATTCATTCTATAAATATTTATGATTATTCCATTTTCCTCACTAATGGATGGTCTCTTGAGCATCTTAGCAGCCCAGCTGGAATGAGAAAGCTATGGGCTAGAAAAATCCCAGATATTTTTTTTTTTCTTTTTAATTTCCCCCATTGGCACACTGCTGATGTGTGTGTGTGTATGTGTGTGTGTGTAACGAATTAGTTGCCAACTTTTAAAATTTGAGAAAATTGGATCCACATAGGAAAATGCTACAACTAGCTGGAACAGAGTCAACTGAATTATATGGTATTCTAAATATCTATTTAACACTTAAAGAAGCCAAGTTTCAGAGAAGTCAAGAAACTTATGTGTGGTTAAAGAGGAAGAAACAAACAAACAAACAAAAGTCCTTACTGCTGGAGTCAGTATTCCAATTGAGATATTTGACCTCAACTCCTGTGTTCTTTCCAATAGATCATGCAAATCTTGCAACCATAGTTTAGAGATGATGCTACTAAGGTTTTCAGAAAATCTGTAATGTGCCTAACAAAACACAGCTACTAAGTAACAACACTAGAAACAACTACACAGAAAAGTGCTTTTTCAACTAAAACTCAAACCCCCATCATTTCCGGGTGTACTTTTTCCTTAGCTAAGGGTCCAATCTTCCTGTTTATTGAGCTGTGGTCCAGCCCACTCTATCCTCCTAATGGATATTAATTCTATAGTCAACCACCGCCTCCCAGCTCCTCCTTCCAGTTCTGATGTTCTCTGGTGCTTATTAAATTCCATAAGCATTTTCTTCTCATGCCAGAATCATGTCTAGGAGAAAAAGATATTTCCTAATTAACTTCCTCTATACTGTTAAAACAAGGAGCCAGTAAAGATCAGGATGCTTCTATTAATATTTACATCCAACCATTATTTCTCAAATAACTAAATCTAGTGTACAGGAGAAACTGTTCCAGGAATTGGAGGAATGGTGATGAACAGACAGACAACATTTCTGCTCTGAAGGGGCTGACTTTATAGTAGGGGAAGGGGAAGGATAGGGAAACAATAAGATCTTTGAAAGAAAATATGTTCTTGAAGTAGTCAGGTGAGGGACAAAAGCACAATGGCAGGAGTGATGGAAATGGGAAGGGGATACATATGGGTCCTCAGAGAAGGTCTCATTAATGTTGCCTTTTTTGACTTGAGACCTGAATATAAAAGAAGTTTCTATCTGTGGTTTCCGGTCCAACTGCTATGCTTCTCTCCTTCCATGCCCTACTTGTGTTTACATGCCAGGATATCACATGCCACAGGGGTCCACCCCATCACCAGGGGATACATATTATTTAGTTTAAGCAACTCCTGACAATTTAGGCATTCTCACATACCATATTTAGCCTTAGACAAAGATGTGAAGGGGCATCTCCTGAGGGTTTTTTCAGAAAATTTTCATTACCAGAAGTGGCCATGTCTGGAGAAGCTACATCTGTCTGTGACCATGAGAGGGGTTGCGTCCAGACTGGATGGAACAGTGGACAAAGATAAAAACACTAGTCTTGAACATCATTAGGCACTGAATCAATCCAAGAAGAGTCTTTGTCTGAACTTTCTGCTATAGAAGAAACAACCTACTTCTTGCTCAAAACTGTGTGGTCTGAAGCACCCTAACTGATACAGAAGTGATGCAATGAGATGTGAGTGTGTGTGTGCATTTTTATGAGCACGTGGAGAGTGGTGTCCCTCATGGGGACCGTTACTCTATTATCTATTGAGTATAAACATTTCTTAGGATAAATAGACAACATGGTATGAGAGAGAGTCAGAATTAGAGGAATATTAAAGAGGGATTAGAACATTTAAATGATGCAGAGTGACAGAAGCTACATGACTAAGGTAAACATTAGTAGTTGAGGACAGGTAAAATTAGATGATCTGGCTTATAGTTTCTTATGTAAGAAACTGTTGTGAATCTGGACAACTTCTTTGGGCCAAACAGGGATTCTATCCCCATATCAGCTAGATTACTTAATTAATGGTTATTTGCAAACTTCAGTAATTAATTTCCATGAGTTTACTGGGACTATGTTGTATTCATAATTCTATTTCTTTAAAATATATGTGCATTTAAAAATAATTAATTTTGTTTAAGATATATGCTAGGGGAACACCAGTAACTCTTAATTCCATTCCGATAAAATCTCTGAAGTCACCAATTACAAACAGATCAGGACAGTCATTTCTGTTTACAAAAGGTTTTTTTTTTTTTCTTTTAACATCTTTATCAGAGTATAATTGCTTTACAATGTTGTGTTAGTTTCTGCTTTATAACACAGTGAATCAGCTATACATATTCATATATCCCCATATCTCCTCCCTCTTACGACTCCCGCCCACCCCCCCATCCCAGCCCTCTAGGTGGTCACAAAGCACCGAGCTGATATCCCTGTGCTATGTGGCTGCTTCCCACTAGCTATCTATTTTACATTTAGTAGTGTATATACGTCCATGCCTTTTTCCAAATCAAGAGGTATATCAGTCTTTTCCGCATGATCTGAGAACATTCCCCCTACCTCCTCCTTCTGTCCGGAGAGCTACAGCATCCTTCTCATGATTACTAATGATAGCCAACACCTGGAAAATAAGAGTATTTATGCCATCTACTGGAAATTTTAGGAAAATGCATTTTCAAATACCCAGATCTTTCAAAATTTCCTAAATGTAGGCTATTTTGGTTTGTATTCACAGAACTGAGACATCCTTCAAGTTCTCTGAAAATTTGAGAAATGACACCTTGATATTAACTTTGGGTGTACAGCTCTGCTTTGTCTTTGTGCAGTGGAACTAGATATTATGGGATGGCATAGACCCATCATCCTATCATTTGCAAAAGTAGGTATATATCTGAATTAATGTTAAATTATTATTTGTTATTTGGCTCTTGTCCATGTTAAAACAGTTATCCATGAAGTCACGTATCTTTTAACTTCCAACGCTTTTTGTTACAGAGGTCAACATGTTTATTATGATTAAATAAATCTGCTTGTAACTCATATACATGATTTTTATGGCTATATAAGCATCAGTTTATTCTTGCAGTTTGCAGATTTCCAGTCTAATATCTATCTTTTCGTCTATTTTCTACAAAAAAAAAAAAAAGCTCCTGAGGTTTCCCTGGTGACGCAGTGGTTGAGAGTCCGCCTGCCGATGCAGGGGACACGGGTTCGTGCCCCGGTCCGGGAAGATCCCACATGCCGCGGAGCGGCTGGGCCCGTGAGCCATGGCCGCTGAGCCTGCGCGTCCAGAGCCTGTGCTCCGCAACGGGAGAGGCGACAACAGTGAGAGGCCCGCGTACTGCAAAAACAAACAAACAAACAAAAAGCTCCTTTCCACCAACTCAATAATAACAATAATCTTTTTCTGGGTCTTTATTCACTGAAGTTTAGTAAAAAGAAATTTAGACCAGGTATTCTAAACCTCATGTAATGTTGTTTTAGATAACGGCAATATGGATACGGAGGCATATATATTATATGTCTTTGCTATGTGAAAGACATTGTTAAAAGAATGAAAAGATAATCCATAGACTGCGGTTTTCAAATCATCTTTCTTTCAAATTACTTGTATCTAGAATAGAGAACAACAAAACTTAACAGTGAGAAAGCAATCACCCTAAGTAAAAAGAGTAAATAAACTATCTAAATAGACACTTCATCAAAGAAGGCCTAGGGATGGCAAAAAACATGTGGAAGATGTTCAAAATAATTAGTCATTGGGTAAATGCAAGTTAAAACCACAATGATATTCCAGTAAACACTTAGTAGAATGTTTAAGTAAAAAAAAATTCTGGCAATAACAAAGTGATGATGAGGCTATGGGCCGCCTTCACTGTTGTCGTATATAGATGCTGTGAATACCAAATGGCACAGCCATTTTGTGGAAAACGGTATGGGAATTTATCACATAGTTAAACATACATTTTCATATGGCCTAGCAATCTCACTTATCGGTTATTTTCCCAAGAGAAATGAAAACTGGTGTTCACACAAAAACTTTTTTATAACAACACTATTCGTAATCAAAAAATCCTGAATAAAACCCATATCGTTTTCATTTTGTGTATAAATAAAATTTAATACATCCATACAACAAAATATTATTCATCAATAAAAAGGAATGAATTATCTATTCATCAAATAATTAATCTAAAATTATTTTGCTATGTGAAAGAAGCAGACTCAGAACTAAAGATTGTTTGATTCCATTTATATAACCTTCTGGAAGAAGCAAAGCTATGGGAACAGAAAAAAGATCAGTGCTTGCCCGGGATGGAGGGAGGGCTTGATTTAATATGAACGGCAGAAGGTAATACTTGGGGTGGTAAAACTTTTCTGTGGCAAAACTATGGTGGATAAGATTCTATACATTTGTCAAAACTAACTGAACTCCACAAAGAGTGATTTTTACTATATGTAAATTCTAAAATATCAACCAGGATATACGAAGAATGCAAAATGGAATGCAATACATGACATATTTATAAAAGCATATTGAGGGTGGGAAAGAAGTAACCTAAGTAACTTTGGAAACCAGTATTTTGATGAGATAATAATCTAAGACTGAAGAAAATAAAAAGCACTGTACATAAAATCTATATTTGTGTTAATAAATCTTTTTTTTTTTCCAGGAGTATGGGTATAGGAATCCTGAAAATGTGTTTTGCATATACTAGGATCTAACAAGTAAGTAAATATTTTGTAGGTAATGAGAGCCAGATTTCTTACTGATAGATAAGACAGAGAGAAATAAGGAAAGGAGAAAGGCTAGCATTAACCCTATGTAGGAATGGAATAAGAAGTATTCAAAGACTATGTTGTTAATAATAGATAGATAGATAGATAGATAGATAGATACATACATACATACATACATACATACATACATAATGTCTGTGTGTGCATCAGTTGATATAGATACATACATGTCCTTGCTCTATCTTCTGAGGTCTAGATTCAGTGACACTCTAGTAGCTCTGAGTGTATCTGGAGCCCAGGTCTTTGTTTCTAAATATTATTTTCCAATTAAGGGCAGGATGGCTTGGAAAAATTTGTTGATTCCAGGTCCGGGACAGGGTAAATACAAGATGAACTTGGAGTAAGATGTAGTCCTGGAAAGTAAAGAATTACTCAAAATAATAAGGTGTTAACTATGTGAGGTGATGGATGTGTTAATTTTCTTGATCTTGGTAATCATACCGCTATACATATGTATATCAAATCATCATTCTATATACTTAAAAAATACAATTATATTTGTCAATTATCATCAATAAAGTAAGGGAAAAAAAAGAGGAAAGGGGAATGATGAAAAGGTATAGGAGCCAACCTGAGAAAGCTCCTAATTACCAAAGCTGGAATGATTTAAGTAATAAAATAAATAATGATAATATTGAATAAAATCCACAGAAAAAAGTATGTATAAGTTCGTACTGATAAAAGTAAATATTTAAATAATTAAATGAGGGAGAAGGGACAGCTCTCCCTCACAGAATAACTTCAGTTAATAGTGTAGAAAAAAATAAAGGAAATAAAAAAATCACCAATAACACAACATAGAATTGTTGTAGTCAAGTTCTACAAATGAGTGCTAAAATCGACGGGCAAGATGGTGAGAAAAATCAGGCTCTTTATTAATTACAAAAGGAGAAATAATAATTACCAGGGGAGAAACCCAGCAGACACCACATTAAGTGATCAAGTTCACACCATCAATATCAGAATCAGAAACTCCTGGATTGAAGCACTCAGAAGGATAAATCATTTCTGTGGTATTCTTGCTCCAAATGCATAATCACAGTCTAAGCATTAGAAAAATAAGATTAACCCAAATTTAGGGGCATTCTATAAAATAATGTACTTGAACTCTTCAAAAGTGTCAAGGTCATGAAAAACAAAGTAAGACAGAGCACTTTCATAACTTGGAGGAGACTGAGCAAACATACAATTAAAGGCAGTGTTAAGATCCTGGAACTGAAAGAAAAAAGTGAAAATACCATAAGTGAAAATTTCCAAAAAGGGGAAATCCAAGTAAGTCTTCAGGTAAGTTTATAATATTATATCCATGTGGATGATTTCATTGTAATAAAATTATTATATTATGCAAGATGCTAATATTAGGAGAAACTGAATGAAAGGCATATGGGAAATTACTGTATTAGTTTTATAATTTTTCTTTAAATCTAAATTATTTCAAAATAAATTTTTAAAATATTGTAAACTACTTTTTTTAAGGTAACTATCTTAATATTTATCTTTCAAGGTTTGTGTGTGTGTGTGGTGTTTCTTTCAAGTTTAGAAATGAGAATGTTTTTGGACATTTCATCTCAATTTTTTTTACTTTTGCATGTTGCCATATTTGGTTTTCTTTTTTACTTAAAATATTTTTGTCATTGTACTTTATTTTTCATTCAAATGTTACTTTTTAAGCTTCTCTCAACTTTTCTTTATTATTTGCAAAGGTCAATCTGACATATCAGCTTTTTGGAACAAACTTTCCATTTTGTTGGTGAATTTGTTTTGTTTTCCATCTCCTTAATATATTTTTACATATTTATTGGATGTGCTATATACCACTCTCTTTAGGTTTTCCTTTTTTTTTTCTCTATCCTCTTTAATTTCTCAACCTAACTAAAGAGGTAAACCAAGGTAAGCTCAAATTACCAGAAACTGAGTTTATTTGGGAACAACAGAAGAACTGCAATTTGGGAACACATGCTATAACCAGCTACAGGCAAGTCGGTTGAGCATTTGGAGCTGGCTGGACTTGTGTGCACAGAGCTGAAAGAGGAAGAAGTCCAGAGTCTGAGCCGTAAGTTCATTGGCTTGAGGATGGGAAGAGATTCTTGGGATATTCCTTGGTCAGGAGATAAATCTGTCTACTGTAAATCAGGCTTTTACCCGAAATCTGTCTCACAGTTCTTAGTTTCTGTTCTTCTGTGGGTGCCTGCATGAGATTTTCCATGTCATTTCCTCTGGTTCCATTTTAGATTAAAATCCTTTCACAAATTAAACAATAAATATTCCTATAAATCAGTTATTTTTGTAGTCCCCAGTGTTTGATGTAGTGTCTATACTGTTCTGTTCTAGATAGTTTGTAATTTCCATTTTTAGCTAATCTTTAAATCAGATATAATTTAGGAGTATATTTTTGAAATTCCCAAGTATTTGGCTGTTTCATTATTATTTTTATAAATACTGTTTTGATTCCTAAATTTATGGTACTGTGGTTAGTGAACATGGATTAAATGTATCATTTTGAGAGATATACTAAGATTTTATTTTCACCAATTACATGGGCACTTTTCTTTCGTATTTCTTTTGTATTGTTAATACACATATAATGCTTTTTAGATGTGTTTATTACATTCTTTATAGTTTTGTACCTGAATTTTCTTCTCTAAGAGCTATATTTAAAGACATCCACAATTATTACTAACTCATCAGCTTCCACTTCTAGTTTTGTTAGTTTCTGATTTTCATCTTTTGAGGCTATGTTATGTTTTAGATGTACAAGCCTGTGATGCTTAGAGTTTCTTGACGGTTTTGCTTTGTTTGTTTTCCAGACATGAGTTGACAAAAATTGGCTGGGTATAGAATTCTGGATAAGATTTTTAAGCCACAGTCAGTCCTCAAGTTTTTGTATGTATTATGCTATTGTCTTTTTCCGCACAATGTTGCTGATAAGAAGTCATGTAAATCTGGTTTTTGTTTCACTCTAGGAACTTTAAAAAAATTGTTTTCTTCCTTAGAAGCTCTTAGATTTTGTTTTCCTCCCTTATCCTTTATTCTTTTTTTTTAACATCTTTATTGGAGTATACTTGCTTTACAATGGTGTGTTAGTTTCTGCCGTATAACAAAGTGAATCAGCTATACGTATACATATATCCCCATATCCCCTCCCTCTTGAGTCTCCCTCCCACCCTCCCTATCCCATCACACTAGGTGGACACAAAGCACCGAACTGATATCCCTGTGTTATGCTTCTTGAGAATCTGGTATTTGTCAAGGTGCTGGTTGTTTTATTTTTATATATTTCTTGGCCTTCAGTGGACCCTTTCAATCTAAATACTCAAGTATTAGTTCTTCAGAATTTTTGCTGATGATTCTTTTTTAAAAATACCTATCTCTCTTCATTTCTTTTCTCTAATTCTATAATTAGGCAGATGCTAGGACTTCTGAGCATGCTTTAGCCGACTCAATTCTTCTTTTTGCCTTTCCTTCTCTATCATTTTTGAATTGCATTCTGGGAAAATAACTCAGCTTAATCTTCTAGCTGATAATTGTTTTATTCTTATCCACTTATTCAGACCATCTATTAAACTTTAAAAGGTTATCAGCAAAGCAAGTGTATATACAGATACTGCTATACAATACCTACAGTATTTTTAGTTGGCAGCTTTATCTTGTTTCTTGTGACATCCTTAAATAGTCTTCCTGAATATATTAATTATTCTCAACCTAATGTCCTATTTTGTTGGTTCTATTGATTTTTTTACAGATACAGTTTCTCCTGCTTATTGGGCTTCTTACCCTTATTTGCCAGTTTTGGCTTTGTCTAAATATCTGTTGATTCTTGACCATGCCCTTATGTTAGTAGTGACATTGTCTCTGCCATCTCTTGTGTACAGCCTGTGGAAATGTTTGGGAGCCACTGTTATTTTTAACATCCCCACCTGGTGTGTGATGGTTTGAGAGCATACCAAGAATTAAATATCTCAGTAACTATTTTTCTGCATGTGAGTGCTCTAGTTATTTCCATTGTTCACCTCATATCAGGGACAATGTCCTATCTTTCTGACATGGATTTTTTTCCCTTTGCTCCTGTTACATGCAGATCACTTGCTCCTTCTTCCTGGACCAAGGGCAGAAGCCATCAATCACATTGTTGCCTGACCCTGGGGATTCTCTGGTTTTCTGCATCCATCTCTTCTACAAATTGAATACCTTTGCTGCTGTGCCCACTCTTAGTGGCTGTACTCAGCCATCAATTTTCCTCTCCTGTATTCTCTCTCACATGCCAAATTTGACTTCTTGTTTGCTAGTCTGGCTCTCCATGAACATCTCCATGAGAGGCTGTATAGAGGTGGTTTTATAATTTACTATCGTTGCCACAGATTTTCTAGGAATGGTAAAGTTGGGGAATACGTTTGACATCATTTTTAAGCAAATCATAGTGTTTTTTTTGAGTAGAGCCATACTCTTATATGCCATTTTTTTTTAGAGCTTGCCATGTTGTAGGTCAAAAATAAATGAATGGGAGCGATTTCATACGGTGCTAGGCAAAAATTTGTTAATCACACTCTACTTATAACATAGATTTTGTGTATGGTAGGAATGCCTTACTTCAGGCATTTTTATGTAGTGAAAAGAGTGCTGTCATTGAGTATTACCCACTGTTTTATTTTCTGAAGTGGTTTTTTGATCCTTTAGCAGAATAAGTTCTCAAAAAAGCACAGCAACGAAACTCAATATCAATTCCTTCCAGGTGTCTTCGAAAATGTGGCTCAGTTAGATCTTCACATTTGGAATATGGTTTCTCCGAAATGAGAGCAAATTGCATAGGGGTGGGCTTACTGCTCTCACCTGGGTGTGGTATCTGACTGTGGGAGGTTATACATGTTTCAATCCAGGACATCTTCAGCAATATATCTGCTTCAGTTTACCAAATTTCTTGGGGCTATATATATTAAGGAATCCAATTTTTCATGGGATGTTCTGTGGCTGCATTAATTATGCACTAAGGCAGGAAAGTTGCCATTATCTCAACTTGCAAAAATTCTGGGTTGTCCCAACCAAAGATAATTCCTCTGTCACTTCCTATCAGGCTTGTTGTCTTGCACGTACAAGGATCTTAGAGGCTCTTGGCCTCTTCCTCCTATAGCCTAGGACTCCAGGCTCATCTGTCTTCCCATTTGAGAAGCTCAATTTGGGGAAATTTTCCCAGCACATATCCCCACCCTCGGAAGAGTCCCACCTCACACATACCTGGCACTCCATTCCCACATACAGGGAACTTGAGACAAGAGGGTACATATTTTTCACTGAGTCTTGGCTCACTCACTTCTGCTTTCTGACAATATCCTTCCATTTCTCTGTATCTAGCGAAAGACATGAAACACTGGAGCCTGGGAAGATCAAGCCTAGTAGTGCTTATTCCTCCCTCAGCTCAGAAGATGCAGAGACTCTGGCTTCAAGACTGGACTGTTAAATAACTGAAAATAGTATAGTCACATTATTGTGTACAACTTGTAGCCTTGAAGAGTACATTTCTGATAACATTTTCTTGGGGTTATTGCTAGCATTTGCTTTTATCTCAGTTGGCACCTGTTGAACAGTAAATAAAATCATAAGAGAAATGGAGAAATTAATTATTTAACAGAACATTTTAATTTGTAATTTTTAATTGCCTTATAAAAGTCACTTATTTTTCCAGTAGAAAATGGTTTTGAGACTCAGAGCTCCAGACTTACAGTTTTCATTGTCAGAAGTGGATTTTCTGATTATAAAATAACAATAACAATACTACTACTAATACAATGAAGGTAGATTCAGAAACTGTGGAAGCTTGAAGCTTATACAATATTAGGGGTTTTCCTCAAGGAAAGCAAAGAAAATGACAACCACAAAGTTAGATTAAAAATGAGGATATTTATTTACAATGAGAAAAGGAATAAGAATTACAATTGTCAAAAACTGACAGACAAAAAAATCACTAAATCCAGAAAATTATTTCAATATTTTTATTAATCAAAATGTTATTAGTCAGTATTTATTTTCTGAATTTTATTTTATTTTTAATTCAGCAGTTTATCATTCATCCACTTCATACATATTAGTGTATACATGTCAATCCCAATCTCCCAGTTCATCCCACCACCACCAACCCCCCACCCCCACTTTCCCCACACGGTGTCTATACATTTGTTCTCTAATCTGTGTCTCCACCCCTGCCCTGCAAACCAGTTCATCTGTACCATCTTTCTAGACTCCACCCATATGCGCTAACATATGATATTTGTCCTTCTCTTTCTGACTCACCCCACTCCTCATGACAGTCTCTAGGTCCATCCACATCTCTACAAATGACCCAGTTTTGTTCCTTTTTATGGCTGACTAATATTCTATTGTATATATGTACCACATCGTCCCTGTTCATTTGTCCATCTATGGGCATCTAGGTTGCCTCCATGACCTGCCACTGCAGATAGTGCTGCAATGAACACTAGGGTGCACATGTCTTTTTGAATTATGGTTTTCTCTGGGTATATGCCCAGTAGTGGGATTGCTGGGTCATGTGATAATTCTATTTTTAGTTTTTTAAGGAACCTTCATACTGTTCTCCATAGTGGCTGTATCAACCTACATTCCTACCAACAGCACAAGAGGGTTCCTTTTTTCCACCCTCTCCAGACTTTGTTGTTGAAAATCATAGATTTTCTGATGATACCCATTCTAACCGGTATAAGGTGATACCTCATTGTAGTTTTGATTTGCATTTCTCTAATAATAAGTGATGTTGAGAAGCTTTTCATGTGCCTCTTGGCCATCTGTATGTTTTTTTTGGAGAAATGTCTGTTTGGGTCTTCTGTTCATTTTTTGATATGGTTGTTTGTCTTTTTTAATATTGAGCTGCATGATCTGTGTATATATTTTGGAGATTAATCCTCTGTCCATTCATTCACTTGTAAATATTTTCTCCCATTCTGAGGGTTGTCCCTTCATCCTGTTCATAGTTTGCTTTGCTGTGCAAAAGCTCCCACGTTTCATTAGGTCCCATTTGTTTACCTTTGTTTTCACTTCCATCACTCTAGGAGGTGGGTCAAAAAAGATCTTGCTGTGATTTTTTTTAAAGAGTGTTCTTCCTATGTTTTCCTCTAAGAGCTTTATAGTGTCCAATCTTACAGTTAGGTCTAATCCATTTTATTTTTATGTATGGTGTTAGGGAGTGCTCTAATTTCATTCTTTTACATGTAGCTGTGCAGTTTTTCCAGCACTACTTATTGAATAGACTGTCTTCTCTCCACTGCATATCCTTGCCTCCTTTGCCATAGATTAGTTGACCATAGGTGTGTGGGTTTACCTCTGGGCTCTCTATTCTGTTCCATTGATCTACATTTCTGTTTTTGTGCCAGTACCATAATGTCTTGATTACTGTAGCTTTGTAGTATAGTCTGAAGTCAGGGAGTCTGATTCCTCCAGCTGCATTTTTTTCCCTCAAGATTGTTTTGACTATTTCGGGTCTTTTGTGTCTCCATACAAATTTTAAGATTTTTTTGTTCTAGTTCTGTAAAACATGCCATTGGTAATTTTTTGTTTCTTTGTTTGTTTGTTTTTTGTGGTACGCGGGCCTCTCACTGTTGTGGCCTTTCCTGTTACAGAGCACAGTCTCTGGATGCGCAGGCTCAGCGACCATGGCTCACGGGCACAGCCGCTCCACGGCATGTGGAATCTTCCTGGACCGGGGCATGAACCCATGTCCCCTGCATCGGCAGGCGGACTCTCAACCACTGCGCCACAAGGGAAGCCCTGCCATTGGTAATTTGATAGGGATTGCAGTGAATCTGTAGATTGCTTTGGGTAGTATAGTCATTTTCACAATATTGATTTTTCCAATCCAAGAACATGGTATATCTCTCCATCTGTGTGTTTCATGTCATCTTTGATTTCTTTCATCAGTGTCTTATAGTTTTATGAGTATAGGTCTTTTATCTCCTTAGGTAGGTTTATTCCTAGGTATTTTATTCTTTTTGTTGCAATGGTGAATGGGATTTTTCCTTAATTCCTCTTTCTGATATTTTGCTGTTAGTGTATAAGGATGCAAGAGATTTCTGTCTATTAATTTTGCACCCTGCAACAATACCAAATACATTGATTAGCTCTTGTAGTTTTCTGGTGGCATCTTTAGGATTATCTATGTATAGTATCATGTCATCTGCAAACAGGGACAGTTTTACTTCTTTTCCAATTTGTATTACCCTTATTTCCTTTTCCTTTCTGATTGCTGTGCCTAAGACTTCCAAAACCATGCTGAACAATAGTGGTGAGAGTGGACATCCTTGTCTTATTCCCAATCCTAGAGGAAATGCCTCAGTTCTTTACCACTGAGAATAATGTTTGCTGTCTAAATGTTTGTTGTATATGACCTTTATTATGTTGAGGTAGGTTCCCTCTGTACCCACCTTCTGGAGACTTTTCATTATAAATGGGTGCTGAATTTTGTCAAAAGCTTTTTTGCATCTTGAGATGATCATATGGTTTTTATTCTTCAATTTGTTAATATGGTGTATCACATGATTGATTTGCTCATATTGAAGAATCCTTGCATCCCTGGAATAAATCCCACTTGATCATGGTGTATGATCCATTTAATGTGTTCTTTTATTCTGTTTGCTAGTATTATGTTGAGGAGTTTTAAATCTATATTCATCAGTGATATAGTCTGTAATTTTCTTTTTTTGTAGTATCTTTTTCTGATTTTGGCATCAGTGTGATGGTGGCCTCATAGAATGCATTTGGGAGTGTTTCTTCCTCTGCAATTCTTTGGAAGAATTTGACAAGGGTTGGTGTTAACTTTTCTTTAAATATTTGACAGAATTCACCTATGAAACCATCTGGTCCTGGACATTTATTGGGAGACTTTTAATCACAGTTTCAACTTCATTACTTGTGATTGGTCTGCTCATATTTTCCATCTCTTCCCAGTTCAGTCTTTGAAGGCTATTCCTTTCTAAGAATTTGTCCATTTCTTCCAGGTTGTCCATTTTATTGGCATAGAGTTGCTTGTAGTACTCTCTTAGGATGCTTTGTATTTCTGCGGTGTCCACTGTAACTTCTCCTTTCTCATTTCCAATTTTATTGATTTGAGTCCTCTCCCTCTTTTTCTTGATGAGTCTGGCTAATGGTTTATCAGTTTTGTTTATCTTTTCAAAGAAAGAGCTTTTAATTTTACTGATCTTTGCTACTGTTTTCTTTGTTTTTATTTCATTTATTTCTGCTCTGATCTTTATGATTTCTTTCTCTACTAACTTTGGGTATTGTTTGTTCCTTTCTCTAGTTCCTTCTACTCTAGATTGTTTATTTCAGATTTTTCTTGTTTCTTGAGATAAGATTGTATTGATATAAACCTCCTGCTTAGAACTAACCCTGCTGCATCCCACAGGTTCTGGATCATCATATCCCCATTGGCATTTGTCTCCAGGCATCCCCTGATTTCCTCTTTGATTTCTTCAGTGATCTCTTGGTTATTTAGTAAGGTATTGTTTAGGCTCCATGTGTTTGTGTTTTTTACCTATTTTTTCCCTGTAATTCATTTCTACTCTCATAGCATTGTGGTCAGAAAAGATGCTTGATATGATTTCAATTTTCTTAAATTTACTGAGGTTTGATTTGTGACCCAAGATGTGATCTATCCTGGAGAATGTTCTGTGCGCACTTGAGAAGAAAGTGTAATCTGCTGTTTTTGGATAGAATGTCCTATAAATATCAATTAAATCTATCTGGTCTATTGTGTCATTTAAAGCTCCTGTTTCCTTATTTATTTTCATTTTGGATGATCTGTCCATTGGTGTAAGTGAGGTGTTAAAGTCCCCCGCTCTTATTGTGTTACTGTTGATTTCCTCTTTTAGAGTTGTTAGCAGTTGCCTTATGTATTGTGGTGCTCCTATGTTGGGTGCATATACATTTATAATTGTTATATCTTCTCTTGGATTGATCCGTTGATCATTATGTAGTGTCCTTCCTTGTCCCTTGTAACATTCTTTATTTTAAAGTCTATTTTATCTGATATGAGTATTACTACTCCAGCTTTCTTTTGATTTCCATTTGCAAGGAATATCTTTATCCATCCCCTCACTTTCAGTCTGTATGTGTCCTTAGGTCTGAAGTGGGTCTATTGTAGACAACATATATATGGATCTTGTTTCTGTATCCATTCAGTGAGCCTGTGTCTTTTGCTTGGAGCATTTAATCCATTCACGTTTAAGGTATTATCGATACGTATGTTCCTATGACCATTTTCTTAATTGTTTTGAGTTTGTTTTTGTAGGTCCTTTTCTTCTCTTGTGTTTCCTACTTAGAGAAGTTCCTTTAGTATTTGTTGTAGAGCTGGTTTGGTGGTGCTGAATTCTCTTAGCTTTTGCTTGTCTGTAAAGCTTTCAATTTCTCCATCGAATCTGAATGAGATGCTTGTCGGGTAGAGTAATCTTGGTTGTAGGTTCTTCCCTTTCCTCACTTTAGGTATATCATGCCACTCCTTTCTGGCATGTAGAGTTTCTGCTGAGAAATCAGCTCTTAACCTTATGGGAGTTCCCTTGTATGTTATTTGTCATTTTTCCCTTGTTGCTTTCAATAATTTTTCTTTGTCTTTAATTTTTGCCAATTTGATTACTATGTGTCTCAACGTGTTTCTCCTTGGGTTTGTCCTGTATGGGACTCTCTGCGCTTCCTGGACTTGGGTGACTATTTACTTTCCCATGTTAGGGAAGTTTTCGACTATAATCTCTTCAAATATTTTATCGGGTCCTTTCTCTCTCTCTTCTCCTTCTGGGACACCTATAATGTTAATGTTGTTGCATTTAATGTTGTCACAGAGTTCTCTTAGGCTGTCTTTATTTCTTTTCATTCTTTTTTCTGTTCCGCAGCAGTGAATTCCACCATTTTGTCTTCCAGGTCACTTATCTGTTCTTCTGCCTCAGTTATTCTGCTATTGATTCCTTCTAGTGTAGTATTCATTTCAGTATTGTATTGTTCATCTCTGTTTGTTTGCTCTTTAATTTTTATAGGTCTTTGTTAAACATTTATTGAATCTTCTTGATCTTTGCCTCCGTTCTTTTTCCAAGGTACTGTATCATCTTCACTATCATTATTCTGAATTCTCTTTCTGGAAGGCTGCCTATCTCCACTTCATTTAGTTGTTTATCTGGGGTTTTATCTTGTTCCTTCATCTGGTACATAACCTTCTGTATTTTCATCCTATCTTTCTGTGAATGTGGTTTTTGTTCCACAGGCTGCAGGATTGTAGTTCTTCTTGCTTCTGCTCCAAGCAAGCTGTTTTGATGTTGGTGGCAGGTTATGCAATTCCTTCCAAGAATTCCAATTAATTGTATTGTGCAATATTTCCAACAAAAAGGACTTTTTTTCAAAACGTCTAGCACATTCTTTTATATACCTTATTTTAAAATATATTTCTAAGACAAGGATTTCCATTTTGAATAGGTTTTTTGGATAAATGAATCCACCATTATATTTTTCCATTGCTGACGACTGGAAAAATTTTCTGCAGGCTACCTCTGGCTCCATTCATTCCAAGTCTTGTTGCTCTCTCACTGCCCTCACACACCTGGTTCCAGGGGCTGCAGGGCATATCTCACTTCCCAGAGCATCGTCCAGGCCAGGGCTTGCTTTCCTGTATGCACAGTGAGTTGGCACAGGGAGTATAGGCATGTCCATGGCAGCCCTTACATGCTGGAACCAAGCAATAAATTCACTCTGCTCAGAGTGAATGTGAACTTTGCAAATACACCCCGCTAAACCCAAACTATGTGTACCCCCAAGTCAGCCTTTCCTTTGTTGCATTTCAGTTATACTCATGGTCATTCACGAGCAGTGGACAAGAGAAGAAACAAGAAAGCAAGTGGGGACAGTTAAATGGCAGGAGACAGCGGACTTAGTCAAGTCTAGTTAAAAAAAAAATTGTACCTTTACAAGTATACAAAAAGCTCATGGTGATATCATAGCATACACTACTGGGGTCTCTCCTTGGGTGTTGAAAGAAATCTATACAAATAAGGATTCTGACATGTACACACTGCTATATTTAAAATAGGTAACCAACAAGGACCTACTGTATAGCACAGGGAATGCTGCTCAATATTCTGTAATAACCTAAATGAGAAAATAATTTGAAAAAGAATAGATACATGTATATGTACAAGTTAATCACTTTGGTGTACACCTGAAAGTACTAACACAACATTGTTAATCAACTATACTCCAATATAAAATAAAAATTAAAAAAATAAAATTCTGAAGCTTGCTGGGCTCAGTGCCTTCATGGCAATGCACTTGACTTAAAGCAAAGTTACTTGGATTTAAAAGTCATTCTAAGACTTTATTTTCTTCTTGTTTCTTTGTGCTGTGCCTCTCCATTCTCACCTTCATTTATTTTGCCTCTGGAAAGAGTGTTTCAGTAAGAGTTAATCACACAGACTATAAAAATTCAGCCAAAGAGAATGTAATGTGAGTTATTTTTGTAGGCATCAATTAATATGCCCCAAGCAACTCTCTTCATGTTCTGGAATTCTTATATTATACTGGCAGCCCCATAGTAAGGTAGGTAGGGTGTTGTTACTATTGGCTAGCGCTATGGCAGATTTGGAAAGCTCCCCATTAAGGTTGTGCCATTAATAGATTATGGAAAGTTTGAAAGAACACCTGAGGAAGTTGGGAAAGCTCACAGGGGTAACATTGTGCTGTCTCTTTGAATTAATGCTCTGGTGTGACATTTGGGATTATTATTGTCAAGGTAAACAAAGAATATTCACTCTAATGATGACTATGTTGCTATTATAAATGGCCAACATTGTTCCAACTATGGGTTCACTTTCAGTTTGTACAGTTATACTCTGTTTGACTACCATTATCATATAGAGGTAGCTTAACAAAGCACATTTCTAGTAGGCTGTTCTAAACCTTTGAATAGCATGATGGGTTTATAAACAGCTTGGTGTGAGGTGATTCCTGATAGCCTGTGGCAACGTGAAATGTTTGAAAAGAATGTGGAAAACATATATATCTAATTTCAGAACTGAAGTTTAAGATCATGCTTGTATTACAATATTTTTTTTTTCCTGGATTGCATATGATCCTTGCAGATACCTTAAGCCTCTGGAATCTGTTATTCTCTTCTAACAGGATCTACATTTTTGCAAAAGCTGCCTATTCAAGGCTACCACCAAAGAAGTATTTTCTATTTGTGACATAAAGGGAATTGGATTATATCCCCAAATAACAAACATTTATTTTGCTCAGAGCTCTGTTCTGTATGACGGAAAATTAGATTACCATTCTCTTTTTTTTTTCTGTACGCAGGCCTCTCACTGTTGTGGCCTCTCCCGTTGCAGAGCACAGGCTCCGGATGCACAGGCTCAGCGGCCATGGCTCACGGGCCCAGCCGCTCCGCAGCATGTGGGATCCTCCCGGACTGGGGCACGAACCCGTGTCCCCTGCATCGGCAGGCAGACTCTCAACCACTGCACCACCAGGGAAGCCCTAGATTATCACTCTTAACTCTCAGAATCTTCTAACTAATGGAAGATACACAATGGCACAAAGGAGTGCCTGCTTCTTCAACAGGTGTTTATGGAGTTAAAAAGTAAAAAGAAGAGGAAAAAAGAAAATGCATTTAATAATATTCAACATGAGTCCTTTTTCTCTCATTTTCTACACAATTTCTCTCTCTCTCTCTCTCTCTCTCTCTCTCTCACACACACACACACACACACACACACACACACATACATACACCTACATGCATTCACATATAAAATCAGGATGAATAAAACAATGCTCACTAACATCACTATTATTTAATATTTACTGGAAGAAGAAGTCAGTGCAAGGTGGCTAAAGTAAAATCAGAAGTTAAATATTAGGGAAAAAAGGAGTCAAATTATTGACTGCATCTGATTTTACTTTATACCTGAAAATTCCTAAAAAAAATAGCATTGCTGAGAAGCAGGAGAGTACCAGAACAATAAAATATCATTAGAACTGATAAGAAAAGCCAGCAAGACAAATGGATACAGATAAATATAAATATCAATTTTACTATTTCTAGAAATACCAAACAAAAAATATAATGGAATCAAAATTTTATCTGTAATAAGGAGAGAAATATATAAATGAGAATAAGTCTAACAATATATGGGCAAAACCTATATTAAACCTAAAACAGATTTGAATAGCTAATGAAATAAATAGGAAATAACTTGTTTTTAGGTAATGAAATTAATGATTGCATTATCGATTCTCCTCAGTTAATCTCTATCTTCCATGTGACTCTAAAGTTCATTTGTAGACATTAAATACTAAAAAATCACACAATCCTGAGAAAGAGTAGTAAAATATTATATTAGTAGTAGAAAATATTAAATGAGAAATTTTTGTGGTTAAACATCTTGGTCACTAAAACATAAATAGACACACAGCTTAATGGTCATTTAGAAGCTAGGAAGAAATCAACATAGGAGATTTAGTTTGTTAAATGCTGTGGTATCTTATCAGTTGGGAAATATAGGTTAAATTTCTACCTGCCTCTTAATACAAAATAAATACTTAAAAATAAATTCATAAAAATACTTTAAGAAAAAAAATCGGATGATTAGGTGCACGGAAAGCTTTTTTAGAAGAATTGTAAGTCTAGAAACCACACACACACACACACACACACACACACACACTTTGGTGATTTTGCAACCTAAACATTTGTATGTAGCAAAAAATACTACAAGCAAAGTTAAAGCTTTTTTGGAGCAAAGCTGTGACTTCAACAGTTTATCAATAATTAGAGCAATTATTCTCATTGCTGTGTGAACTTTAGAAATAAAAATAACTTCAAAAAAATGTGCAGAAGTTATTTGTAAGGCATGTGATAAACACACCGGAAAAAAAAAAAAAAGCTTTTATTTCTGAAATTCAACTTGACTAGATCTAGATTGTCCTCAGGGAAAATAGCAATCTGATGTTAAATTCAAATTCTGTTCAGGGAACCTTGGGAGATTCCCTCTATTCAATGGTGAAAAAAAGTAATTGTCCAAAATGACACACACATTACATCTACTGTTTAATACTCCCTTCTCATCAAGGATGACTTCTTTGAATTCCTACATTTCCAGTGCTCTTCCTTTCCTCTGTCTCTTTAGGTATTCAAAACATTGAAGAAAAATAGAGACTAAAAAAAGGGTAGCTGTGTATTCTTAGAGAATGAAAAATACTACTTATTCTTGTACAGCATACTTTCTTAGCTCAAATGCTGTTAGGGAGCAAAATATCCTATAATTTCAAAAATCACCAAAACCACATGGGCAATGTTGAGAAGGGCTTTTTTGGTCCCTGAACCCTTAATGTTATAGTGGCGTCTTCATGATGGTCAGTACATTCTCTTACCATATCAAAGGACACTCATAATAACTGAGGACATTCTGACATTTTTCCAAAAACTTTGCAATTTTCCTGAATTCTTTGGCCAGGTTACCTCATAACTAACTCTTCAACTGAGTTTCAATTCTGGCCAAAACTTGTAACCTTCCTGGTAAAAGTCCATTTACTGCATCCATGAGACCCTTAACTCACAAGTAGACACAAGTGTGTCTCTATTTAGGGGAAGTAATGCCTCTGTTGTTACAACACTCTCCACAAAGATAAATGAGCCAATCAGCTGCTAGCTCCCAATCTGTAAGCCATCATTTACATTCCTAATCGTTCTTCCTTCCTGTTAGGTGTTACACAGTTTCTACACATTTGGAGCAGGTCAAATTGATACATAGTTGATCTAGAAGAGGGAAAAGTATATTCAGACAATTGGGAAGATGAAACAAAACCTTGTAGATTTCTCCTGCAAACTGTAGTCATGTCACAGTTTCAAGAGTTTATTGAGAACTTTGAACCACAATTCTCCTTTTTGGAAGCACATTAAAAACACCTGGTGAGATAATTTACCTATTGAATCCCAGGTTCCATCCAAGACTAGATGAATCAGAATCTTTAGCACTAGGGCTTATATATGGATTTCATTCATTCTAAGTAAATTTAATGTGTAGTCATGACTGAGAGTCAGGAAATTAGGTAGTCATTTCATAACTTTTTTCTCAATTAAGATAGTTATCACTGAAGAATATAAACTATACCTGCTCTGTACTTTCCATATCCTACTTTAATGCCATCATTCTCTCCTTCTTGATAAACACATTGTCATTAGCAACATCACACTCTTGTCTGTATCCCCAACAGAAGGGAAGGGCATGATGAAATTAAGGGGCTCCAGTTCCCTTTTAGGCAGTTCTAGGTGGTAATAAATTTGTAGGCATATTGTTCTGAAGCCCCCATTTCACACATCCCACCTTCAACTTGTAAGAAAGTTGCCATCATTTGATATCACTTAGATGGGTGGTGCTGAGTCCTTAAACGATCCCCCTGTCTCTCAGCAAGGTCCCTTTAAGACTAAGCGTGTAGTTGGCAAAGCAGCTGAAAGGAAACTCTGGTCTTTATCATCTTTGTAACTTATTTAGTTTCAGTTTCAAAAGAGTTTACATCTGAGCATCCGTTTACAAATTTCAATGTGTATCATTTACTTTGACTCTGGATTTTCTTATAAAAATCTCTGTGTCCTTATGAATATGTATCCCCCAATCAGTATCTTAAGCACCAGTTGAAAGCTCTTGTGTCTGCCCAGGTGTAGCCTGGTTATACCCAGTCTTAATTTGATCAGGTTGGTTGGCTTTTTGGGAAGTGTATTTCTTAACTCATAAAATACTTTGTATTGCTTGTATTGAAGGAAGGGAAGATCTGTTGACCTCAGGTGTGAAACTTTAAATTAATCTTCACGTTCAGAGATGACAATTTTTCTTTTATTTCTGTTTTTCATTTGTTGAAGATTTGAAATTATTGCTCTTGGAGTTATTGTAATATATTCCTTCTTGAAAGTGATGACACATTGGATAGAATGTTGACCCAAATTAAGGTAAACCAATACTGCTTTATTAAAATATAAATGGGGCAGTTTCTTAATGGTTTAAAATAGTCAACGGCTCACAGAAGGGGGATTTACAAGATAGAATGGAAATTTCCTTAAAAGAAGTTATATTTTTCCTGTTAAAATATGCATCACTGTCACTTACAAGTATATATATATATATATTTTTTTTTTGCGGTACGCGGGCCTCTCACTGTTATGGCCTCTCCCGTTGCGGAGCGCAGGCTCCGGACGCGCAGGCTCAGCGGCCGTGACTCACGGGCCCAGGTGCTCCGCGGCATGTGGGATCTTCCTGGACCGGGGCACGAACCCGTGTCCCCTGCATCAGCAGGCGGACTCTCAACCACTGTGCCACCAGGGAAACCCAACAGGTATATTTTTGAATGTTGCTCATTCCTGCTTTGGATAGCTATAGCAGACTTTTTCTTTTTGTCATATCTTTAGAAGAACTCTGACATAAAAAAAAAAATACAACTTAATGTTGTAATGTTGAGATTCCTAAAAGGGGGATATTGGAGTAAGTATAAAAACTTTTGAATTATACCTGTTCGTATGTTCTCTTATTTTATGATGTCTTATAGGCTGGGCATTTGGACTAGATTTTTATTTTTGTGTCTTGTTATAAACATATGATATAGTTTGAGGTCGAGGCATATACTACTTTATGTTTATAGCTTTCATTTCTAACTATTACATTATTGAAAATAGTGAAGTAACAACTACAATAAAGAATTTTATCATTGTACTAACTAACATTGATCTCCAGTGCCTTGAAATGATTTGAAGCTTTGAAGTATATTTCCATCCATAAAACAAAAAAGTAGGCATGGAGTGAAATTGGGAATTTTTTGAATAATCATCTTGATTCAAATATTAAGGTTACTGAAAAATATTTATTTGAGAATCACATGTGGTATTGCCCTTTGAATAAAATGGTAATTTTATTTTATTGGTAAAATAGTTTGTGCATATTAGTTTTTATGGCTTTATTATAAAATTGTAAATCTGTTTTAATTTTCTGGCCTCTTCCTGAAGCATTATAGATTAACACTTAACTAGAATTTCATAAATGAAGTATTTGATCTTATGTTTAATATGACTGTTGTCAGTTAACATAAGAAATTCTAATCCCTTTCCCACTTACATTTTCCAAAACAGATTGTGTTTTAGAGCTGGTGCTATCGATAAAGCACATAACCATGTACATATAAAGTAGTATCTACAGTTATGGTAAGTTACGTTTATAATGCAGGATGTTCAGATACAATTTGAAACAGTAAACAGATACAGTAATCTGTGGGATAAACTGCAACATTTGGTTTGCAAATATTGTCCATTGCCTTGAAAAACTACTTGGTTTAACCAGGGAAGGGGCATGGGTTTATTGAAACCTGGCTCTGCAACTATATGTAATCTCCATGACCTTGGATATATTTAACTTTTCTGCCTTGTTTGTAAAATAGGGATGGCAGTACCTACTTCATCAGGTTGTGATGAGAACTGAATTTGAATATGCCTAGAAATTCTCAGAGGACCATGAAAAACATAGTAGCTTCTGACCCAGTATTATAATCTCAATTCTTTTATTCAGTAAACATTCCAATATTGGATAATTCTGGATGATAAGGATGTACAAGTTTTTCATTGTCTTTGACAGTAGCCTTTCTTGTTGAGAATGTGACATTGCATTCTTTTGGCAGTAGAGGTAGAACAGGAAAAGTCAGAACAGATGTGTACCTAAGATCTTTCCTTTTAAACAGTTAATTTACAATTTATCCACAATTTCTGCCTTCAGTATAAAAATTCCCATAAAACAAAAATAATCCACTCAAAAAACCCCACTAAATTATCAAATGACACAGCAAACAAACAAGAAAGAGAGAGAGAAACTCCAGGAATTTGGGGGTGGGGGGAGCATTAGCTAAGTCCTTTGCACAGAGCAAATGCTCCTAGACCCTTTCCAGGCATCAAGTAAATAACAGACTGAACGTCACAATTTCCTCTTTTTCTTACATATACATACACAAAACTTTGTAAAGTTTTGTTCAGCTGAAAATTCACTAGAATGGAAAGAGATTCTCAACTCTAAAGAACCTTGGGTAGCAAGATTCACACAAAGCTCTTGATTTAACATAGTTCCACTACAACAGAAGGATTCAGGTACTCCTGAGAATTAATTACAGTGAGTTCCTCTGAAGCATCCTATATGTTAGCCATTTGCTCATCTGAAGTATAGAAACAGTCAGAGAATCAACCAGAGAATGACATTCTAGCGGAGTCAGCTCCCAGTATTTAGTGTTGCAGTGGCCACTCTTACTGGCATCAATGAGTCATCTGTGCTCCCTGGTGTAAAGAACTCAGTACCTCCTATCCTGCAGGTGACTCCTGGACTTGGAGTTTGCATTTAGGGAGAGCAGACTCAGTGGCCAATCATTTCTCCTTGAATAAACAGAGCTGATCCTTTCCCTTGGTAAATGGCGCTCCAGCTCTGCACCCACTCATAAGCAAGGTACCTTAACTGCTATAGTCCCCCTTCCATAGGTCACTTTACTAATCCCAACAGAAACACCTGCTTCTAAGGAGATTGCCTTTAGTGTCTTAAAGGTGAACAAGCAATGAAATAATAATTTCTAACTGTAGCTGGACTTTCTCGGCTCCTGTAGTGAGCTTTAATAAGCTCTGTCTTTCTTTATCAGTGGAGACTCCCAGGGCCAGTAGGCAGTGTGCTGTTTCGTTTTCTTCTCTGCTACATTTCCTATTATTTCCAGGAGCACTTTATTGCCCACCTACTATCTTAACACTCCTAAGCTTACTACATGTACATGGACACAAACCCACATATACTCACCCACATTTGAAAACACAGACGATGACTGTCTAGAATAGTTTCATGCACATTGGTATAAAACTCTGAGAATTTGTGCCTTGGAAAAATCATGAAAATACCTAGAAATCTGTGCCAACAGACAAACTTCTTTCTAAAGAAATAATTCCTGTTGAAAACTTGATTCATGGACAGTGCTGATTTTGTAGCTGTCAATAAATTTCATTTTGTTGATGAAGAAAAAGTAGACAGCAAAATCAGTACATATCCTTTATAATATGGGTTTCATGAATGTTAAAATTAGGGGTTTTTTGGGGGTTTTTTGCGGTACGCGGGGCTCTCACTGCTGTGGCCTCTCCCGTTGCGGAGCACAGGCTCCGGACGCTCAGGCTCAGCGGCCATGGCTCACGGGCCTAGCCGCTTCGCGGCATGTGGGATCTTCCCGGACTGGGGCACAAACCCGCGTCCCATGCATCGGCAGGCGGACTCTCAACCACTACGCCACCAGGGAAGCCCAGGGTTTTTTTTAATGTTATGAAATGTGTGTCAGATGATAGGGGAGTTTTTGGGTATTCTGCTGCCATTTCCAACTACTACCAAAGAATAACCTTGGAATATTAACTATTATGTTAAAGAGTAAAGCGAAGTTTATATTTCTATTTATAAAAATACATTTTAATGTGTTTTAATGATATGTGGTAAAATACCAAGAGTGAAGAGCACTAGATGGTGCTGTGGCTGCAGATTCATTTTTAAAAGCTGACTTTAAATCACATAGAGTGAATGGATCCTTGAGAGAACAAAGAGACCAAGGATTCTCTTATGTCTGACATGAAGTAGAATGAGAAGATTCATTTGAGGGAGAATCTCATTCTTGAATGACATGTCCACATTTTTGTCCAGCAATCTAAGCTTCTGCCTATGCTTTGTTTGGTAGAACGTACAAACATAAGCATTTATGGTCATTTGGGTTTAGAACAGAGTCCATCCTTTACAAGTAAGAAATAGAAATTCAGAGCAGGTTTGCCCCCTGGTGTGCATGTCTCTGAATTACAACTATATTTAACAATGTAAAATTTAAATTCATGGAGAGTGATGCAAATAAAGAATTGGGAAAATGAATAATAAAGAGCACATTTTTTATTTAGTTGACAACAATCCAAACCATATATTTTATGGCAAGGCTGTCAACTTAGGTATTTGTATTAGTTTGCTAGGATTGCCATAACAAAATACCACAGACAGGGTGGTTTAAACAGCAGCAATTTATTTTCTCAAGAGTTCTGGAGGCTAGAAGTCCAAGATCAAGATATCAGCAGGTTTGGTTTCTCCTGAAGCTGGTCTCTTTAGCTTGTAGATGGCCCCCTTCACTGTGTCCTTACATGGCCTCTCTCAGCATGTGTACATTCCTGATGTCTCTTCCTCTTCTTGAAAGGACACTAATTGTATTGGATTAGGAATCAACCTAAAGACTTCATTTTAGCATAAGCACCTCTTTAAAGTTCTTATCACCAATATGGCTGTATTCTGAGGTACTGGGAGTTGGGACTTCAAGACATGAATCTTAGGGGGACACGATTCAGCCCATAATCGTATTTAATTCTAGATTTGGGATGGATACATAAATATCAGTATAAATCATCATTGATATTTTCAAGACAATACAATTTTTCCATCATTTTTTTCCACCCGGGAACTTAGGGGGATTGCACTATATACTTTGTGAGTCTCCACCAATAAGCAGTGTTCCACACACATGGTAAAATCTCAGTAAATTTTTGTGAATGAATACCATGAGATGAGATTATTTACATTTAGCCAGCTGATTCTTTACTCTCTACCTGTCATTTCCTTCAGCTGCCAATTTCATTCCATTTTCTGAATCTGATAGAGAACCTTTGGAAAAAGACCGGGGGATAAAGGGACTATTGAAAAAGAAGAATGAAAAAGCAGATAAAACCATAGTCCTGCTTTCCTTAGTCAAGTAATATGAGTACTGTGGAAAGTATAATCAGCGTATGAAACTTGAAATTAAATTTTATTTTACAATTTTGAAGGCATGTGAGTATGAGATGTAGTAGAAAAGAGTGTGGTCTTTTATGGGTAGGGGATGGTAGTGTCTTTTTTACCCTTTGAACTGGATTTATATCAAGGTTTTAGAGGGTTCCAATAGGTGATCAAAAATACGGGAAGGGCTTCCCTGGTGGCACAGTGGTTGAGAGTCCGCCTGCCGATGTAGGGGACACGGGTTCGTGCCCCGGTCCGGGAAGATCCCACATGCCGCGAAACGGCTGGGCCCGTGAGCCATGGCCGTTGAGTCTGCGCGTCCGGAGCCTGTGCTCCGCAACGGGAGAGGCCACAGCAGTGAGAGCCCTGCGTACCGCAAAAAAATCAAACCAAAACAAAATGAAACAAAAACGGGAAAAGTAAAATGAAACGTATTTTGATTATGAATGATATTTAAAGTGAAGAATATGAGAATTCATATATTCTCCCTAAAGCACAGATAATTTTAGAGGTAAAAGGGGCTTCTAAAAGTATTTTCCTTGGGTGGAAGAAAGTAAATGCAATCAGGATAGGACCACAAGACACTTCAAAGTGTGTGGAGATATTCCTTTTTCTAGACTAGATGGTAGCTATATGGGTATTCTTTTATTATCACTTTTGTTAATTACATGTATATCATATATATTCACTTGTATGTAGACCGTTTCACTTTTTTTTTTTTTTTTCCTTTACTTATTGACTGGGAATTAAAAGACCTTAGTACTAGTTCTAGAACAGTCATGAAGTAGATGTGAACACTTCGGCAAATCTTTTCATCTCCTCTGAATTTTCTCTACTCAACTCGGGGCCCTGCCTAGGCTGGGCTAGTGTTTGGCTCTGCAGCATCCTGTGATTTTTTCTTTCTGCAGGAATGGGATCACAGACACACCCTCAGGTCATAGCTGCCACTCCCAATTTGGCCTAAGAAAGCATGGCTCACCCCTTGGATACTGTGGCCCAAGGTAGAAACCATTCCTATTCCACTCCTTCTCCAATTCCCTGTGGCACAGAGACCAACTATACCATTTACAAACTTGGTCAATGGTTTAGAGAGAGAATTGGAACACAGAGAAACTCGGATTGCCTTTACCTTTCATCTGGTTTACAGAGCCCTCATATATTGCCCTAACTACTTACCAGTCTCTTTGCCCACTTATAAGTTTACAGTCTGTGGTGAAAGACCCTTTCTATCTACCATTCAGGCAGGCATTACACGTTCTTAGATTCTTTAGAGTCCATAGTCAAGAGAGAAAGGCATAAAGAGAAAACACGGTGATGCTTCCTTGCTGCCTCCGATCCCCATCTCAGCTGAGGACACTCCCTTCCTAAGTCTCTTTCCCAAGTTTCATTTCCTACCCCAGGATCTGCCTCTTTGCAAAATGTTTGACAACCATTCCCAGCAGGTGGAAATTCAATCCATCCTTAGAGATCTGGGTTCTTACCCTTTGACTCAAAAATGAAAAATAAAAAATAAAAACAACCCTGGCCCCCCCAAACCCACAATCTCTTCGGAACTAAAAGACATAACATAATTATGAAAGATACTCTTCTGCTACTTTGTAAGACTCCCTTTTAACTCAAAAAGGTCTCCAAAAATCTGGATTGTTCAGAATTAAATACCACCTAATGGAGTAAATGGTCTAGTTCAAGATGCATCTTGAATACTTCACTTCCCATCATTCTTCCTCCAGGTTGCAGTCCGTCCTGCCTGTACATCATTCCCATAGTCTGTATGGTCCCATCTCCTGACCCTATGAGCATCTGTTCATGGCATCAGAGACATCTCTCCACAAACAGCAATTTGCAGACACAGCACATTCTACATCATAACAACAAAAATAAATAATTAGGAAATAAACACATTTCCCCAAATGTGGTCTACAGATAAACTTCAGTGGTCAACATGGAACGTTTCCACATCATGGCACAGAAGAGTTTAGACAGGTTTTCAAGGATCTCTTTCACTGTCTCTTCTGCCTGTTTTACTTTTGTCCCTCTCAACGGGGCATTTTATGTGGCTCCTCCCAGAAAGGGGCTGTTTGCACTAAAGGGGAATTTAAATTGTTGGACAAATCCCTTTCAGGTTTAAAATTTGGTAAATTTGTCCAGCTTCATTCATAAACGTGAAAGTTTCAAATGTCAAGGGCAAAGATCAGGGCTTAATCGTATGTTGTCCTCCACCTTCTCTTCCTAGCCATCTCTAACAGGAGTAACTTCACATGGTAACAAGACCTCAAAGTAACAGTACAGCCTTGAGATGTTGCCAGAAGGTTTTACTTCCCCTTTATCAGCATGTTGCAAAGATCACTTTCTTTTCCTTGTATTATTGGTAACTGAGTTTTCCTCAACGTCCGCAAGCAATTGGAGGTTGGTTTTATCTGAGACACTGAATTGCAAAGAAAAGCATAAAATAGTCACACACACAGCATCTTATCTCCTTTTCCTTTTCTAAAAAAAATTCTAAAATAAAAACAACAAGACACAACAAAATAGTAATATATACATATATAAATAAATACAGACATATGCCCATACTGCCTAGATTAAATTCTTGGCTGGCTGTAAGTTCCCATCGTATTGGCTGCAAGAAAAGAAGGTCACTCTTACTCCTGTTCAGGCCCTTTGTCAACTCTTTCATTCAATCAACTTTGCTATGATGGTTACTAAATATAAAACACACCTATCTGCAAAGAGCTTAGAGTTTTATTGTGGGTAGCAGCATATAAGAAAAGAGATGATTTTAATACTGGTTAGTGTATGTTGGGTATTTGCAAAACACTAGAGCAGGAGAAGGAGAGTGTGATTAGTGTACAGCAGAGAGAATTACCCTACAGTCAGAAAGCCAAAGTGGGGAAAAAAGAATTTCAGGTTGAATGAGCAAACCTACACCCAAAGGCGGGGGGTGGGGCATGAGGGGGTGAGATACACACTGGAAACTGCTGATAAAGCAGGTGGAAAGTAGAATGCATCCTGCTTGGGGAGCAAGGAGAAGAAAAGTTGAAAGAGATGATGTCACTGAAAAACTTAACAACAAGAAGATCCTAATCGAACATTTGCTTAATGAATATATTATAGTGGAAAATCTTATTAGCTAGATCCTCCGGCTCTTGTAATCATCTTAAAAAATGGCAAAATTGGTGTTAGAGAAAAAAGTTTCCAGAGTGGTTGGTGGAGAGAGGAAAATAACCAACAAAGCAGTAGGGAGGTAAAGGGCAGAAAGATATGCTATACTGTGATAATAAAAATAGGTACTGCTAGAAAATATTAGAATATATTATGATAATGTGTAATAATATATCATAACATAGTATAGTGTCATGTAATATGAAATCAATTAGCTCAACCATCATAAAAATTGCTCTTTGTATATATAATTTTGGACAAAGAAACACCAAAGTTGAGAATTTATTATTTTAAGAATGTATCATGCACACTTCATTTAAAATGTTTCTTAGGGCTTCCCTGGTGACTCAGTGGTTGGGAGTCCGCCTGCCGATGCAGGAGACACGGGTTCGTTCCCCGGTCCGGGAAGATCCCACATGCCGCGGAGCGGCTGGGCCTGTGAGCCATGGCCGCTGAGCCTGCGCATCCGGAGCCTGTGCTCCACCACGGAAGAGGCCACGACAGTGAGAGGCCCACGTACAGCAAAAAAAAAAAAAAAGTTTCTTAAAAAGTAAAAAACACATTGATGACTTTTATAATACAATATCGTGCACATTTTCTTTAAAATGTTCAATTTATGACTTAGAGTCAGTATATATTTAAATCAGATTCCGACATTGTGCATAGTTAGTAACCATTGAATAATTTCAATGCACACGAAATGTTAATCGTATAACCAAAATTATCATTTTCTTTTCTATTCAGGATCCTAATTGCAAACTAAGAAAATAGACTAGTGCATTTCGGGAGCTTTTAGACCATAAGGATTGAAATCAAAGGATATCAGATAAATCCTCAGCTATAAGAATGAATGAACTCTATAATGCTCAAATGTGCTGATGTTTGGACTGTACATTGCTGTAATATAAAGAGGAAGAAGCATGCACAATTTCACACTTAATCAAAAAAATTAGAATCAGTGACATCTAATATTTTCAATTATTTCCTCACACAGTCAACTCTTTCCAACTTCATATAGAATATATTAGAATATCTTTATAGTAAAGGTTATTTTTCTTCTAAAATTTGGAATTTAAAATGTTTAATGCAATATACTTTACATTCACAAAAAATATTCAGAACTCAAGAGCACTGACATTATTTAAACACTTTGTTATGTAACTTTTAAATCTGATTCAAATAAAACCATATTTAAATTTCAAAGTGGTTGAGTAGTGCTTCAATAAATATGGCAACGTAGAAGATTTCAGATTTTATAGTTCCCTGTATATTATGTTTGCGTGTGTGGGCATATATGAATGTTGTGTCTCAGTGAGTGTAACCTATCTAATTGATTTCACTTTGACACGTCTCATTTATTTAAGGAAGGAAAACACTTTAGGCCTCTTTGCAGAATTTCCTTTTGGGGGCCAATGTTCCTGAAATTATGGTTAAATAGAATGCTGCTTTTACTTCAAAATGTGTAATGTGCAATGGCCTATGTCCTACTGTTGTGTTCCCATCCAGTATTTACTAGAGAAGTTATTTTTTTGCTATTTTTTTCTTTCAATCAGATGAAATTAAGGCATGCACCTTAGTATTTTTACAACTGGAAGTAATTTTTTCATTTGCATTGTCTTTTGTGTCATGCTGCCATCTTGTGGCCAGTCAATTTAAAAAAACATATTCCTGGCCAGTATAGCAAAATCACCCTCAAAGCATTGCATAGTGTAACTTCCAACATCATGGAAGATATTTACTCGCATAAGGATTATCTTCCTAACTATCTCTCAGTAACAAAGCCATAATAATTCTTTGTGACATCTGAAAGTTTTAGGTAATTTACCTGAGAATTTCCTTACTTCCTTTGATATTAAATTCTATATAAATTGATATTAACAACTGTCTAAAAAAGAAGAAAACACTTTTAAATACTTTTTTCACAAAAATATATTTCATGATGTATATCCTATTTTGTGTCTGTATAAAATAAAATCATTTATATTAAGAATTTGCACAATTTTACACTTTTAGATTGAACATATGAGATAAAGATAAATTATATCTAAAGCTAAAGATATGTGGTAGTTGACATTACTACATGCTCTGGATTACAGAATAATTAAAATATTTGGTTAAATTTTATAGTTTTCTATAGAGCCTATAGTTAGGAAAGAATTTAATCATATTATTTTCTTAGATTAAGCCTTTTTAAAAAAATACTGGTTGAACTTTTGTCATTTTTAAAGGCTTTATTTTTTATAGCAGTTTTAGGTTCACAGCAAAATTGAGGGGAAGGTTCAGAGAGTTCCCATATACCCCCTCCACCTCACATGCACAACCTTCCCCATTAAAAGTACCAGAGTGGTACTTTTGTTATAATGGATGAATCTACATTGATGCATCATTATCACCCAAAGTCCATAATTTACTTTATATTCACTCTTGGTGGTGTACGTTCTATGGGTTTGGATAAACACGTAATGACATGTATCCATCATTATACTATCATACAGAGTATTTTCACTTCCTTAAAAACTGTCTGTGCTCTACCTGTTCATCCTTCCCTGCACCCTAACCTCTGGCAACCACTGATCTTTTTACTGTCTCCTTAGTTTTGAATTTTTCATTTTTCTTTTATATTAAAAGCAAGATATTATACACAGCCCATTTTCGGTATACATAAAAACCTTCTCCCATTACTTCATCCCCGAGATAGGAATAGAGTGCGTGGGAACTTTGAGCACACAGTTGGCTCTACCGAAGTGCCTGATGCAGCTCCCGAGTAAGATTTTGTCCAACCAGCTTTGGATCCTGGCCAACCATGACGTACTTTCAATCCATCTGCTGTTCACTCACATCCCGCTTCAGCCATTCGTCAGGGCTTCCCATCTTCCTCCTACAGTGAAAGAGCACTTGGTGGGATGTTCAGTTTCCACTTCATTTCAGTCTTCATGGCCTCCTGGCTCTTCCAACAGGAAGCAGTAACAATAGTGAGAAGAGTTTTATTACATTGTTCAAAATATTTAAAGAGTTTTCTGCTTTCAGTTTAGTCAAATATGTATCTAAACCCAACGACATATATCTTAAAATCACAGCATATAACATAAATAATTATAGTCAGGGCTTCCCTGGTGGTGCAGTGGTTGAGAGTCCGCCTGCCGATGCAGGGGACACGGGTTCGTGCCCCGGTCCGGGAAGATCCCACATGCCGCGGAGCGGCTGGGCCCGTGAGCCATGGCCGCTGAGCCTGAGCGTCCGGAGCCTGTGCTCCGCAACGGGAGAGGCCACAACAGTGAGAGGCCCGTGCACCGCCAAAAAAAAAAATTATAGTCAACCTGACGGTCATGGATGATCATGCTTTACTGGGTAAGAATTGGTACACTTACCTGTAGCTTTTTGAGAGCCAATAAAATAAATTTGAGAGAAATTACTAAATAGAGATTCTGTTACAGTTTTGTTTTTAATTCAAGCACATTATATCCTTTTGCTTATTAGTGAGTTACCCCAAAATACTTTTTTACCTATTTTTTTCAGAAAACAGTATTTGTTTCATAATGAGTCCTAATATGTGTGTATTCATATATATATGTTATATAGTTATAGCATATATATGTTATATATATATAATGTATATATATTATATATATAATATATATACATTATATATATATAACATATATATGCTATAACTATATAACATATATATATGAATACACACATATTAGGACTCATTATGAAACAAATACTGTTTTCTGAAAAAAATAGGTAAAAAAGTATTTTGGGGTAACTCACTAATAAGCAAAAGGATATAATGTGCTTGAATTAAAAACAATCAAAATGCAGAGGAGTTTACAGAACTTTATATAGGCTTTATTTCTTTCTTAATAGAATTACAATAATCCTTCCTAATAGAATAAAAATTGTTCTGAAAGCAGCCTTTTCACAATTTGTGTTATTTAACCTGAGGAAAGTGTGTGACATAAAAAGTATTTAATCAATCCCTGATCATGAAATGCTTTTGGTAGGCATTTCTGATGCTCACTCATATCTTGTTATTCTCCTGCTCTGGGCAAGCAGCAAGAAGGTCACCATTCTTAATTATTTCATGATTAGATGAGACCATATAACTAGCAATGGGTTATTAATAGGTGGCCTGCACATTCCTGATCTGAAACTTTTAACTCCAGCATGGGGGCCCTCCAGCCCTTGTTTTCTCTGCTGCACTGACCCAGGATGCCCCTGTTTCCGGTGCAGCCACTATGGCATGTTGGGGCCTCTGTTTGTTTGAATCATTGTATTGAGACAGGGAGATCTGAAGGCATGAGGTGTCACTTGGTCTAAAGAGGACTTTGAATCAACCGAAAATAAACTTTTGTTGGGTTAAACCACTAAGATTTAGGGAGTATTTTCTTATTATAATGGAGCCTGTCATGACTAATGCAAGGGACTGAAAAGTTCATATATTTGTGCCTATATCGGTCACTTATTTCCTTAACCATTGACACATTTTGACACTACTTGACATTTAGATACAATGATTCTGTTCACCCCTCTCCATTCAGAATTCAGCACAAAGTACGATTTGTTCTGTAACACACGTGACAACTGGGAACATCAGAAAAGAAAGGAAAATGGACTTTAAAGGAATTGAGGGGCACACACAAAAGGCCTACACAGTAACAAGGACGATAGGAAAAAAGAAGCTGAAGCCACAGACTGCCCCTGTATTTCCTCACCTCCTCCAAATGTAAGGAATATTGCTTCCCCTGGGATCCTGCAGACTCTTTCCCATTTCAGGGAGCAGCTTTGGTCCTGGGATTGCTCACGTTTTCTCTGTTTCTCTTTCAGTAGTTCTCAGTTGCTTCTAAAAGAGTGTTTCCTTATCAACAAGGGCAATAGTCTTGTCTTGGTTTTGTGGACTCTTGTTCGCAAGACCTAATCTGGCCTGAGCTCTGAATATAAAAGAGAGTGACAAGTTCTTGTGTTTAGCACACTATTAAATTTTGTCACATCATTAGGGCTTACAGGTTTGGTTGAGTGTAGACTTACTACAGCTGATATTGAGAAGCTGGTGCTGCTTAGAAATGATACTAAATTGAGCCACTTATTTAGCCCAAGGATGTTTCCTCTCCAGTGAACCTAGAGTATAATGTACCTTGCTGACATAATACCCATGACTCTTGCGTTGCACAGCTCCAGGGGGTACCCATTACCCAGGGGTCAATAGTAATGGCACCTCCTGACACTCAACCCATATTGGAACACATTGTGATGGTACCCCATGGAGCTGTCCCATAAGGTGGCCCTAAATGCCAGACACAAAGATACTTGATACATGCTAGTTTCCTCGTGCTTTCATAGGCTTTTATTTGAGGGGACAGGTGCCTACTAACATTTTATCATTTGGGGGAAGCAGGATTTTAACTAGGATATATTTGATACATTTTATGCAAGCAAAAAGGTTGCTTCAATAGTTCTGTTTATAGGTGTCAATTTGTAATATTTTTTTATTGTGTTCTGAAATCTTTTTTAAGTTAATTATAGGGACAGCTAATATTTATATACACCAGGTGCTATTTTGAGATATTCATGTATAATAATTAGAAAGTTATGCAACGTTATTATTTCTGATTCCTAGACTGAGAAAGTGAGGCACAGAGATTCACCACCTTTTCCAGAATCACAGAACCCATAAATGTTTGAGTTGCCATTTGAACTCAGGCAATCTGGGTACACAGTGCTTCTCCCTAAGTATAATATAAAGGTTATCCTGCTTCTGATATATTTATCTTGCTAACTCTATTCCTCTTCACAGTGCTTTTGCTGACATGAATTGGTGTTGAAAAGTTGGCTCTAAAAAAACAAGCCACTTGGTGGGTTTCTCTGAAATAATTAATCAACACGTTGTTCTATCCACACGAATGTGTATTCATGACCCATTAATATGACTAAGAAATGCTTTATGAGGCAACACTTGGCCATCAAAAAATTTGAAACATATGAAAAGGAACATAGTTTCAGGTTCTCATTTACTTTTATGTTTCTCTAATGGCCTGTTTTCATAAAGAGAATGTATTTACTCTCTTCGATTATAGTACCTGCCTTTAAAATCTAATCTAACTGTATGACAGTATCCTTCACATTTGATATTTGAGCTTTAAATAAATAGTGGAATATATTTACTTCAAGTTTGTTTTTATGACTTTTAAGACAGCTTTTGTGAAAAAAGCAAATACAGTATGGAGGGAATCACACTCCAGAGAAAACAGCCAGGAAGTGTGCCCAGTGGGCTATCCTACTAGAACCCAAGAGGAGTCAGACCCACCTCTATCTCTCAGACTTGACAGGCTTGAGATGTGCTCTGATTTGGTCAAAGGAGGCCTGATGGGGGAGAGCGGAGACTGGCCTAACTCCAACGCACCACCCAGTTTCTTGAGTGCCAGAAGACTTTTAGGAGAGAGACATCATGGTCAGAGAATTTCATAAGAAATTTCCAAGTCCTTGGACCTAGAAAGCATGGCTTTGTGTCTAGATTACCAACAGCTGCATGGCATCAGAGCAGTGACCACTCAAGCCAAAACAGCTTAGAATCAAGTTCTGTTGTGGAACCTTGAGAATGAGGTGCTTTCAGGAATATCTGGATGGACCACCCTTGGAATACATCATTGAGGTTCACACTCTGATGGCACAGTGAGTGGCATGAGGATGCCAGAGAGGGGCTTCAAGGATGTCCAGATTTAACAGGGAGAAATCCAGAACAGGAGAGGCAAGTGTCATTGAATGTTTGTGGACTGGTTTGTGAGAGCTGGTGAAGCAGGCATTTGAGGGATTCCCAGTCATGTTTGAGGACTGGTGAGGCACAGACTACCCTGGCTAACCCAACATGAACTCTCACTTTCCTCCCTAGTAACAGAGCTCTGATTTGGGGAGTCATGTTGCCATTCAGAATAAAAGATTATACTTCTTATCCTCCTCACAGCTCAATGTGGCCATGCCCCTAAATTCTAGATAAAGAAATCTAAGCAGGTGAATCTTGTGAGGCTTCTGGAAATGCTCACTTTTTTTGTTTTGTTTTTAGGCAAGGCTTCTGAAATTTCTTTCTTGGCCTGGAAGATGAAGTTGATGGCAGGAACTTCAGCAGTCATCTTGAAACATGAGGTAAACATGGATGGAAGAAGTCAAACGCTGATTGTGAGCAGAAACTGAATTTCCAGAGTCTTTTATGAATACAATGTATTTGATCTATTTTTCTTGAACTGCCTAACTCTGAGCTGCTTTTAAATGAGTAAATGGTCATAACCATAACTGATAAATCAGTGTAAAGAGGATTCCTAGTACAACAGTTACAGGACAAAGAATCAGTCAAATTAGTAAAATATCCTGTGTATCCACAGCCTAACCAAGAATGAAAGTGTTTTGACTATGAGTTTAATAAACAATAATTAGACTGCACAAAACTGTCTTGGCGGGAAGTTATCATTTAAACAATTACTGAGACCCTTATATAAACAATGCTCTTGCAGACGTGGTAGGTTTAGGCAAAGAACTGAATACAACCTGGTGCTTGCTCCCAGGATCACACTTCTGTGCAGAAGAAAGACATGCATTTTATAAGTAATATAAAGCAATTTTAAAAATTAAACAATTTTTACAGTAGTTTTAGGTTCACAGCAAATTGACAGAAAGGTACAGAGGTTTCCCATGTATCTCCTGCTCCCACCCGTGCATAACCTCCCCCATTCTCAACACCCCTCCACCAGAGTGGTGCATTTGTTACAACTGAGGAACTGACTTTGACACCTCATAATCGTCCAGAGCCCACAGTTTACATTAATGTTCACTCTTGCTGTTCCATGGCTTTGGACAAATGTATAATGACATGTATCCATCATTATAGTATCATACAGAGTAGTTTCACTGCCCTAATAATCCTCTGTGCTTCACCTTTTAAAACAATTTTAAAGGTGCTATTAGTATGCAAAGAAGTTATTATGTAATGGTTGGAGATCTCAAGTACTGAGATGTGGCGGCATCTCATTTATATAAATGCACAGTGTGTGACGTGTCCTTGGCTTGTCTTCTTGACAATATCAAGATATTAGTGTCTCTGTAAATCCCTGGTTGTACACAAACCAGGTCTCTTTAAAAATTCATGAAACATACAGTAATACAGTCCTTGGCCTAACTCCAGGATATTGTTGGTTATTAGGTAGTCAGTTGATTGACATAATACCTTTGCATTTACTTTCCAGACACAGTGCAATGCCCTTTCCAAAAAATCCAGTGCTATGATCACAAAGCTGATAACAGTAACATTTGATTTGTACGGATAGAAAGAGATGTTTGCAAGCTGCAAAAATGATTGTGTCCTTCTCAGATAAAATTTCCAAGCAGATTAGTAAACAAATTATTCTGAAGTGTTGGAACACTTACAAAGAGAAGAGGTGATCACTAGAAACTAACATCAGTTCACTAAGTATAAGATTTAATGAAATCAATTTATATCCTGTTAGAGAAGGTGAATGAAAAAGATGCACAGGGATGTCATTTGCGGCAGGACATGAACAAAATTTCTCTCTATTCACTAGGAAATGCTGGAACAACTTCAGCTAGAATGATGATAGCGATCAGAAAGATTTACATCTAAAGAAATGACTCCTGATTTCTTAAAGCCTCATTTCTTTCTGTCTTAGTTGTCTGTTCTCATCTAGGTATACGCATGGGCAAGAGACGAATTGTGAAGAATGAAGGATAGGAAGACCTAATGGGAATATAAATAGAAACATTTTGCACAAGGTAAGCATGGTAATAGGTAATAGCTTACAAAGGTAGTTCTGAAAGCAGCAATACTTATTCAATGGAACACCTTCCTGTTATTTGCATATGCTTATATCTGACCAGAGGACTTAAAAGACAATGAAGCCAAGTCATAAAAATCATTTAAAATCTTGGTTGTATAATTCGTATGTATCAATATTTCCATAAGGTTATTTTCTTTTGAGATGAAATTTGAGTCACCAGTGGCATTTATATAGTGTTAGTCATCCTCAATCCCAAATAACCTCTATAATATTGAATTGCAAGAGCCATGATTAGTGATGGACTGCTCTGGTTTCTAGATAATAGCATTTGCTTCTATTCCTAGATACCTGAGAGGAAGCTTTATAATTTAAAGAAACAAGCACACTTTTGACCGTTTGGATTCAAAAGCATGTAATTTCCTTATTAAGGATAAAAGTATTTTAAATTAATCTCAAAAAGCTATTCTTAGTTAAAATTTATTACTGTCTATACCTTTCACTAAGATGTTTACTGTAACTTACACAATGTTATATGTCAATTATATCTCAATAAACCTGGGAAAAAAGGATGTTTGTTGTAGTTTTTAACCTTGTCAGACTCATTGTATATGATTCTCTTTGGGGCTTTCTATTTGTCTTTCAGCTACATATTACTTTTATTAACTCATTAAAACAATAAAGTATTAAAGATTTTTCCTTGTCACAATTTTATTTCTTCATTTTGTCATTATGATTAAACCAAACTTTTACCTCTAGTTCATAATAAACATTTTCTTTTCTCTTTTCTCCTGGGGCCTATGCTATTTTCTTTATTTCCCACTTCATGTGCAAAATTGGCCTTCTCTTTCCCTGCAGGTACAAAGAAAAGTTTTTCAAGTGATTTTTGTAAAAATACATTTTGAAGCCAAATTATGTGTTTTCTTTTCCAAATCTTTTTGGTCTCCATTCTCCTCCATGAACATAAGCTCTTACAAGGCAAGGCTTTCATAGAGTAATTTTTCTAGAATATACACAGATATTTTTATCCTGCAGCACTTTGTGTATCATTTATTATTTCTTATGTTTATGATTTATTAAAAAAATTAAATGATTAATAAATTGAAAGAAAGGAAAACTTAAAAAAATTTTGCTTTGTAAAAAGAAGGGATTGATTTAACTCTGTGATTAGCAAATTATTTTATGAGTAACATTATATGATTATACCCAAGCAACTCTTAAAAGCCCATGACTTTCTATGAGGTTTAATAAATTCTATTAGAGATAGGAATAAAATCAGTTGTAATATAAAAGTGTAACATATCAAGAATAAAAACTAAGAAACAGGCACTAAAATAAGTTGTTCATCAACAATCAGCATATAATTCACAGAAATGCAAAATGATTTTCCCATTATAAAAAACACAATCGGATTTTTTTTTCAAGTATCTCTTTTCTTTAAAAAATGTTGTTTTCTTAAATTATTTTTCAAATTCCATTTACCTTGTGTGTGGGAAGAGAAATAGATTTTAACCCAATTAGGGAAAATTCCTAATGAAATTATATATTCTGGTGGAGAAACTGACAGCTTTAAAGTTTATAATAATTTTATTTAAGTCCTGACTTGAGTAAAAGTTACATCTTTGTAATTCCTAAGCACATATTAAATAAACTTTTAGTGAAGCCACAGAAGTCTGAATTTTTGCCCAATTATATGTTTTTCCCCTGTCTAGATTAATGTTTACCAAGATAAATCTTGTATTTCTCATAGAACAACAGGTAACCTGTAATTCCTGTGGACATGAATTTCATTC
>NW_020172817.1:1319846-1330316 GCF_003031525.2 Neophocaena asiaeorientalis asiaeorientalis | reverse complement strand
TCCCTAATAAGACAATGGGATATTGTACCTTCCCTCTGCACCCCTGCCTGCCTTGGCCAGGACCTGTTCACACCAACATGTTGTGATGTGTTCACTTCTCATTTGATTCCAAAAATAACACACAGTGCCTGTGCATGAGGTGCAAGGCTTTGCTGTTTCCAAAAAGCCTGCATTTCCATGGAAACCAGACAGGCAAAAAAGAAAGGATAAGTGCATGAAATCATTCTGTGCTTAGAAACAAAGCTGAATGCAGACCAACTGCCTCATCTGAATTCAGCCTGTGAGAACCAGGGCCCACAGTGACCCTGGGCTACTGAAGGAAAGCTTGCTCCCCGCTGGCTTTAGTCCATGAGAAATACATCTCTTCCTCTCACTGGAGATATTTTAAAGGCTAGAAAGGCAGGATTTTAAATCCAAGAGCCCAGATTATTTCTACCTTCTGCTACTCTGGTAATCTGAAGTTCACATTTCCATTCTATGAAATACAAAATCTTAAAAAAAAATTCATAATTGCTTATCATTTCAAACGAATGTTCAAAGTTATTTAAATCAGAAAGCTTAGTGAACAATGCTTTGAAATCTTTAGGAAATACTATGATAAACGAAAGATACTTGCTCACCGTAGTTTAATCAAGCAATGAATATTTGTCAAATGTCTATGGAAGACTTGTTATCAGCAAGCAAAATGTCTTTTAGTCAGAAACCAAACAACCCTAGATCCAAGGAAAGAAAAATTGCACCTATCTCTACCGTCAGAGCTTTCTAGAGGAGTATGAAATTTTGATTTAATTGATATGGGAAATGCTACTAAAATTATGTGTATATATCATGGACCCTAAGTTGGTTTTATTTATTTATGAAAACCACCCAACCATTTGTCATTAAGATAGAAAAAAAAATCTCCCATGATTGTGCTAAATAATTGGGGCTTCTATTCCCATGTCCACCTGACCCCCACTTCCTTAGCATGCTAGTCACTTCACCCAGATGTTAAGAGGAATATTGCCTGTCTGATATGGGTACTCTGAGACACAGAAGTTCTAGAGAAGAGACCATGGACACGGGTTGCAGCCATTCAGTTTAGATTTCTCTCTTTAGCCATATCTGATGCTGTAGTTGAAGGATTCATTGAAATTCTATTAAATTTAGTCATCTGTGTGTGTGCAAGTGTGAACTATTCTTTTTTGGTGTGAGACAAGTTTGGGCATATCAGGGCTATTTTGCCACCAGAATTTAGGTATTATAGCCAGATTAATACTAAATTACTAATAAATACTTAATATTAAATTAATTAAACAAGAATGCCATTGGACTGAGATGCAACCAATGACAAACAGCCAACAGGCTTTAAGCTGTGGCCAATCAAATAATTTCCTTTTTTTGTTTCCACTTAAAGAAACTCACCCCCCAAAAGAAAAAGTCAAAGAAGACAAACATGGTCCAAGAACAGTGGGTAATTTGGGAGATCATTACATGTGCCACTCAATCTGAACTTTCCTACAGTTTTCCTGGACTCATGGAAGATTCTTACACATTGGACTGGATAATAAATAATGAGAAATATAAAAGAACAACATCAAGTAAAGCTTAAAAGTGGAGGATGAGTCCTGAGAAGAGAAGGTAACATAAGTTGGAGTGGAGAGTATTTGCTCCAATTTCTCATAGTGATTTTGTAGTATGTTGGAGAGTAGAACCAAAGAGAAGACTCATATATGACATTTCAGAGACTGCTACTGCAATGAAAAAAATTCATGTCGATATTGGAAAGGGAGAGGGCAGAATGTAGACAGTTTTTTGCGGTACGCGGGCCTCTCTCCGTTGTGGTCTCTCCCACTGCGGAGCACAGGCTCCGGACGCGCAGGCTCAGTGGCCATGACTCACGGGCCGGGGCACGAACCCGTGTCTCCCGCATTGGCAGGCGGACTCTCAACCACAGCGCCACCAGGGAAGTCTCTGTAAGTACTATTAAAGAACACCTGTAAGACGTTCGAGCAATCACAAATAGAAAGTAAAGATTTGTTCCTGAGGTCTCTGAACTTCTCTGGGTACAGGAGATAGTGTTTTGTTATTTTCACCCTTATTGTGGTGATAGGACATTATGGAGTCTGTTGTTTCCTTAACCCCTGTGACTCTTTAACTCTGTTACAACACACTTCTCTGTGGGAAATTGTCAAGTCAACTAAGAGAACAAAGACATAAAATCATTGGATTTTAAGTTTCAATAGTTTAAGCCCATGTGTAAAACAGATACAGAAGAATACCTCCTGAGGCACAGCCAGCATCCCTCTTTCTTGTGGCCCTTCGCCCACTCCCAACACACACACACACACACACATGACATTGAGAGACCTGAAGGACTCTTGTGATCTTTCCAGTGGGCATCAGCAGTTCCAACATAATGGAGCTATAGACAGAGTGGGGTGGATTGAGTGGAGGAGTCTCTGTGATACTAGCATAAGGAGATATATACCCACTTCCAAGGACTGATAAAACTTTGTACCTTGGGAACATAGAGAAGCAGTACGTTGTAGTGATTGAGATCAGTGTTGGAAGCCAGCATCCTGACACTTGCTGTAGGATGGTAGACAGATAACGTAATCTTTTGTGCCTCGGCTCCCTTAGATATAAAATCTAGGGAGGATTAAGTAAACTAATACATAAAGAAAGAATGTAGACCAGTGTCTGATATACAGTAGGGACTCTAACAATTGTAAATAATGTAAAAAAATCAATAAACAGAAACCTTAGTTAAATAGAGCTGGGAGACCAGAAGGGGAGCCCTCACACCCTGAGACAATAACAGAGCCCAACAGGAAAAAGAAAGACTCCTCTTCTTTCCTGGCAAGGACTCTGCCAATGAAAAGTCAAGGGATCTTTGTTTGCTATGGCCCTCCCAACTTCCTTTTCACCTCTATAAAAGTGTTCTCCTTCTCTTGCTCTGAGCGGACTTAACACATGGCTCACCAAGGTTGTGGACTCCGAACTGCAATTCTTGGCTGATTACCAATAAACCCATTTTTGCTGGAGAAATACCTGGCAGTTATTTGTTTCAGGTCAACACTAATTATTACTACCTACCCAATATGACATGGCCACTAAGGGTAGATGATTACCTTTACCCCTAGAGGTTGTATCACACCTTCAGTTTCCAACTCATGCTATGGCATTATATGCTCCCTCAGAAATTTACACTGATCTCTGGGGAAAAGGGAGAGGCCAGGTGATAGAAAAACCCAAATATATTGTGCTCATCTGGAGTTGACTAGGACTAATATTGTCTCTCTTTGTAGAGACAAAGTTGATTTATAAAAAAGTAACTCACATTATTCAAATGTTTGTGGTTTTGAAATTTGATACTTGCTACCTTATTATTTTACCTGGATTCCAAATTTCCCCTGAACCAGCTGCTTAATTTTGTCTTAGTTACTTGGATTTTCTGGCCCTTGCTAATCTTTTCATAAATTATGCAAAATACCTTAACTCACTGAAGGCATAGAGTGGACCTGTATTATCATATTTTTATGTGATTTCTGGGGAAAAAAAATCTAATATTTTGGAAATATAATTAATGAGTATTTCAAAATTCTTAGCTTGAATTCTGAGCAAGTTTAGCAGAACGTTAACTGCATATAGGAAATATACTTATACCTCTTTGGAATCCTCTCAATACTATATCATTTCTTTATTTCTTTTTTTTTTTTTTTGATAACATAACAATCTATTTCTCTAGATTTTAAAATGTGTTGATAAATACATTATTAATTTATCTATTTATTCATTTATTCAGTATTTCTCTCACTCAGTCATGCACTTTACAAGTTAAAATTATTTAAGAAGGAACATTTTTGTCTCCTGGGGGTAAATGGAGACAGACAAGATTCTCAAAAACCATAGCTAGGATCACTGAATTCAGATATTTCATTTTCATTTCATTTACATCATTCATACTATTTAAATTAAAAGTTTTAAATGTGTTTAAAAATCACAAGACTTTATTTTTTAAACTAAGTTTGAACAATAAAAAATTTTGATAAAAGTAGCATACAGTGGTTTATCTTGGAAGAATGTGATTTACTTTTTTGGCAACTTGAAAAAGATGTTCTGTAATCTTCTCTTTCTTTCACACCTACTTTCCTTTTTTGATTATAGTGTATATGCAATGATTCCTTACAGCAGTCATTAGTTTTCATATATTGGCATCATCATCACCATCAACATCATCATAAACATTTATTTTGCATCTAATTTGTTCCTGGAAACATGCAAGGGTACTGGAGAAGAGAATCTAGGCCAAGAGGAAGAGTAATCTTCACAAATAAATTTGACTCAGAAACCTTGTTTGGAAACTAGCTTACTGATGAAAAAAGAAGACAAATTTAATTTTAATTAAACTAAGTAATTAAATTAAATTAAATTAAAAATAATTAATTAAATTAATTAAATAAACTAAATTAATTAAATTCAAATTTTATCAACACACATGCAACTGTAGTAGCATCCCTGAACATTAGATGTTTTTATGTTGGTTAAGAAAAATATGTGAAGATCAATTCTCTATTTACCTTCAAACAAGTTTAAAAAAAATTATTCTGTAATATTAAAACTGTGATATTATCAATACAAAATTCTTTTTTTTTTTTAAACCATCTGTTCTTTACTGACAAGAGCTATAAAAGTATCATAAACAGAATTTGGCTGATTCCTTACATAATTGCTTCCATAATTTAAAATCATGAAAACGTGCCCCAAACTAATATGTCCCAACAGAATGTTCTAAAATAGTTTTTAATATAATGCTGCAGAAAGAAAAAAATCAAACATAAAAGAAATTTTAAAAAATACTTGACAATTTTATTTTCCAATTAAAAAATGTAGATGTTTGCCCCAGGGTCATGACATACTATTTAAGGTGATGACTTCTAACAGTTCTATTTTTAACACATGCCAAATGTTATAATAAGTGTCTTCAGCCTTTAATGAGAGCAATATTTCCTCTAAATGGGAGCTGTGCAGTATAAAGGACTATGGAGTTGATCTTTGAAGTCCAAGTTTCATGACCTTGTCATGAGGCAGGCCACTTAAACTCATGTCACCTTGGTTCCCTTCCCAGCTAAACTAAAATATACCCACCTCTTGGGGTTACTTTGTTGATTAAACGAGACTATATATCAGGACAATTATTCAATACAATATTATTTAAAAGTTTTTATTAATCTGTATATTTTGCTAGCATTAACTTATTTACTGTATTTCTACTAATCATTGATCCATGCCATATATTTTTCTGATATTAACTGATTAATTTAGCTACTATGTATTTTTATAAATAATTTTCCAGTTATTTTATAATTTTTCAAATAATTTGTTTTATTTTATTTATAAACTTTTAAAAATTTCTACAGTTCATTTTTTTTTTGTATCAGAAGTCATCTAACCTTGCTTGCTCTCATAAATATGACTTCTACATCTCATTCTTTTCTCCATCTTTCTTGAGCCTGTTATATATACATTGCTAATTTTCAGCACCTCCTGCCATAAGAAATTTTTTTTTTATTCTTGAAGCTATGTTCCTTTAAATTAAACTTTTGTAGAACTGGAGGAGATCATGAGGAAGAAAAATTGGCACCATGCTTTCGCGATAATTTATATTTTGCAATGTGTCAACACAGTCAAGATTCTTGTTCAACTAGTCATACAGTTACATTTAACTAAGAAATACCCAATTGTTTGATTTTAAATCTTATGTTTTAATTTTGTATGGAAACTCAGGAAAATTCATTTACTTTCTGTTTTACAAACAGAGATACCTTTTCTATTTATTGCTTAAGGAATAGTCTGGTTGTTCAGCAGATGTCACTAGAAGGCTGTTGTACTGTTATTTTTTGTTCTTACAGTCATACTAGCAAAACCAAAATACAGATATTTTCAATTGTTTAATGTTAGAGATGTTTTAATGTCTCAATTTTAGGTGAACATAGAAAAGAAAACTAGATATCCTTCAAATAAAAATAATTATTTAAGATAAAGAAACAATTCATATACTTTCATTGTGGTATATTTTTAGATGGCATTAAACGTGTATTAATGTAATGCAAGTCCCAATTAAATGATCATAGAAACTCAAACTGAACAACAGAGCTTAATTAATGGTGAAAAAGATTTAGTGGCTTGTTCTCTGTCATTATCTATGTAAAAGTTTGTTAAAGAAAACTCTGTTGATGTATTTGCTATTTCTGAACTCTGTCATGAGAAAGAAGACATGCCTTGTCTGTTGTGATTTTTGTTTAAGAACAGGAAGTTTGTAGAAATAGCAAGTTGACCCTATGGTCCTTTATCTTCATACAGTTCTCCTTAGACTTTAATTTTTATATTGCTACCTCCACTTAAGCATTCCTTTTTAATTTTTTTAATCATCAGCACCTTAGGTTTTCATAAAGCTCTCAGTCAACAAGGTCTCTTGTGTTCTTATTCTTATTCTTATTAATAATTTGTAATGTCTTTCTTCCATCTAGTTGCTGCAATGTGAGTTCAAATTGAAGTGATTTACTTTGTCCATTAATAATAATAAAGGTAGGGCTTTCCTGGTTGAGTCTCAGTGGTTGAGAGTCTGACTGCCAATGCAGGTGATACAGGTTTGATCCCCGGCTGGGGAGGATCCCACATGCCGCGGAGTGGCTGGGCCCATGAGCCACAACTGCTGAGCCTGCGTGCCACGACTTCTGAAGCCCGCCCACCTAGGGCCCGTGCTCGGCAACACGAGAGGCCACTGCAATGAGAGGCCCGAGCACTACAACGAGGGGTGGCCCCCCCTCTCCGCAACTAGAGAAATCCCACACACAGCAACAAAGACCCAATGCAGCCAAAAATAAATACATTAAAAAAAGATAATAATAAAGGTAACTTATGTTAACTGAATGTTGGCTGTATTCTAGCCTCATCCATAGCACAGGTAGCCTTTACACTGTTTTAAATGTCTTATTAGCCTGGGTTGGCTCTCTGTGCTAACAGATCAGTAGCACAGCACTACATATATATTTACAAATCCACTCATACCAAGTCCAGTGCAAAAACTCCTTGTCTGGTTTCTCTTCTGGGCAGCTCGACCCAAGGTTCAAGGGTACTTGAATTCTGATATAATTACTCTCAACATCTGCCCCCCAAATTCTCCAGTGAAAAGGAAGAAGGAATGAAGGAAAGGTAGGCCAGGAATGGATCAAGATCTTGACCATCTTACTCACCACATCCTCTCACCTTTCATTGGCCAGAAAAATATCAAATATCTCCAAGTGAGGCAAGAGGGCTGAGTAATGCAATGCAAATTATGATTTTCCTTTTCATGATTTATAGGCTTTTGTGTTATAAAACATACATTGGAAAAGCAATAGTCAGCTTTCCTCATGACACTTTTAAAACTATCCATTGCCCTACCAAAATTTTGTACAAAATCATAGATTTTATACTGCCATTTATAAGATGTTAAGAAATAAACAATAGCATAATAGCTCAAGAATGCTAAACAATAATGGAAATTATCAAAATATGTTCTAGAAAATTTAGTTAAAATGTGTTACTGTAAATGATTCCTTATCTATTAATATTTTCTATAAAATATATACTGAATCTATAATTGAACAAATTCCTTTAGTGGACTGAGTAGTAGTTTTTGGTTAGAAATGGGATAATATGGTGACAATTATGCAGTCAATTATGACAATCATGCTGATCTTCCCAGGGGCACAATTTTGTCAGCAATTACTCCTTATATAATACTTTCACTGAGGCCCATTTGACTTCAGTTTACCTCCCCTAGAATTTTATATACCTTTGTCTTTTTATTAGGTCATTTATATGTACCAGAAATTAGCTGTACTATTATACTTCATTGTAAAGTAGGTTAAATTGCTAACATTCGGCATAATAGAACACAAAATACGTGAAGTGATGCTTGGTATCATTTAAAGTAAATTATTAATTTGAAAGTCATGTCAATAAATGTACTTCTGAAATTCTATATGTTATCTTGATAGAACTAAAACTGCTGGGAATTATATGTAACTTCATAGAAATTGTTTTACTTGAAATATATTTTAAAATATGCAGTTCTATGCATCTTTTTGAAATGAGTTTGACTATATATACATATGTATAGTGAGTGTGTGTGCATGTATATATGTGTGTATATATTTCCAGATAACAAAGCAACAGGGTCCATTATTATTGCTTTATCTTCTCTGCCCTTGTGTCAGAGAAAGTCAACACTCATGGTGGATACTGCCTAATGCATTTTATGTACCATAAGAGAAATTGGCAAAAAGCTCCTGCTTTCCCCCTAGTTCAAAAACATAAAACAATTCATAAACTATTATCTCTATGTAGAGAAACGAAACGAAGTGTTTACTCTGTCTAGCTTTTAAGTGTACATCATATTGCTGATGTTGAACAAAAGACACTTTCTGTAACTGCTTTAACTTGGATAGTTTCCAAAAAAGGATAGAGGTTGTGCCAAAAGGATGAGAGAGTCATGATTGCTGGTAAAGTTTTTATGACTAAAGGGATGCTTGCAAACCTCAAAACCAAGTGTCCACTGACTGTCAGTTGGATCCATGTGCCTCTGCTAACAGAGGAAAATACAGAAATGCAATCAGATTGGAAAAGGGCCAGATTGGAAAGGTTGTAGTTGATTTTGGCAGCAGGAACAAACTCTTTGAAGCTTTCCTAAAGGCCTGTGGGCAGCGCTTAAGGGCAATTGTTTTCATTGACATTTGGGGGGCAGATGTTGAGAGGGAATCCTATCTGTGGCGCTATTTAAATAAGAATGGGCATCCTTACCTGCAGAGTTCCTCTGAAAAAATTTCAGTCAGTAACCTGTGGCTCAAACAGCTGACTTCGAAAGACAAAGTGCTTAAGAAATTACATCACACTGTTGAGTTCAACAAGAAAAACATATTTTGACTTCCCTCTGTACTTGCAATCATTATTTTCAAAGTACTTCTCAGACACAGCCATTCATCTACCTGAGCAGCAGATTGCTCAAATAATTATCATTCATAATGTGGCCACAGGGTCTGTTAATCTTTTAATTGACTACTCTAGGAATTGTACATACATCAAAGGGTAACATTTCAGGGAATAAAAATGCATCTTAACATAGAGATTGCATTTAAATGATTGTTTTTTCCCCCCAGTACTTTCTCATTCTGACATCTAAAATTGCTTTTCTCAAATCTGTCGACAGGTTCGCATACAACATATTTAAATGAGTTTCCCGGTATTTGAGGAACCCATGAAGTTCAGTTTGCAATGAATTATAACTTTAAAGAAAAAAACAATACAGCCAAGATCCACACATTCCACAGTTTTGCTGGAAATTAAAAAAAAATAATAATAAAGTTGAATCTCTAAAGGTCCCAATTAAAATGGGAATAGAGTAAAAATGATTTTTCTCTTTGCTTTTAGTCCATAAATGTGAAATCATAAAAAAAATGAAAGTTTAGAGAATTATTACCTGGATATAGTGCTTCACACTGCCTTCTTTAGCTCCTCTTATTTTTTTTTTTTCCTGGAGAAGCCCATGGCACAGCTGAATAATCAAGTTGTTTCTGCTTTTCATGAACTTTCTGAGGAGTAAAAATGTTACTCTTCTACAAATGTGATTTCTCTAAAAATAGTTAATTCTGAAATTAATTTTGGTATCTGAATGAATGAATAACTGAATCACAAGATTTTAAATCTTAACCTGTGGGAAACAGTGTTCATAGAATTATTGAAAAAAAAATCCAGGTGTCTGATTTATGTTCAACACCCTCAAGAGGATATATAGTGTGTTGGTCATGATACTTCTTAGCTTTGTCCTTACACAAGACAGACATAAACTTCTGGACTCCAGGGAGTGGATAGTTAATTTGCATTGAGTGATAATTCTTCCTTGGCAGTAGCAGTTAAATTTCACCAACTCTTCTTGACCCATTATTATAATACATTCAATAGAAAAATAATTTCTCCCTCTAAATAGTCATATAAGATTTAAGATTACTTATATAACATATTCTATGTAACTGATTAAAAAGTTATCTTGATGAGGACTGAAATTTTTTATAGACTGAAATTCAAGATTTATATGACAGAAACTTCCTCCCCACATATACATACCTATGTTTTATAGTCTGTGTAGAGACGTTGTTGAATGCAAGTTTTGCGTTTTAAACTTTAACTTACTCTTCTTATTATAATTTCATAAATTCTGCTTTCCTCTAGCTTGTAGTCACTCATTTTATTTATTTGTTTTTATGTCATTATTTTGGTTGGAATTTTAAAATTAGACTAGTAATACTAGAAACAAACATCAACATTTTGTTTTGGGGCTGGAGTGAAGAAAAAAATTTTGTTTATTTATTTTATTCCCTGGAATCTTGTTTCATAAAATTTCAGAAATAATCTATATAAAAAATGTTACAAGATTAAAAAATATAT
>NW_020172817.1:1302163-1319642 GCF_003031525.2 Neophocaena asiaeorientalis asiaeorientalis | reverse complement strand
AACTTCATTTCCAAGTCACTGACTCTTCAGTTCAAAGCATCAGCTTTGAGGTTTATCAAAGAAGTGTAGCCTTTGACTTGTCTTTGAAGAAACTGTAGTGAAGTACACTATAAAAACACTTCCTCAGTATCAACAGTGAAACTTGAAAGGTGAGAATTTAGAATGAAAATACTTAGTAGCCTAAAATAAAGCTATTAACTTATAGTTTTAACTACTGACTACAGGCCAGTGAGAGACTGTTACTGTCCTTCTCATTCTTGTTTCATCTATGCTTATCTTAATCTACACTATTTAGCAGACATGTGATCAAGTGTTTGTTGAATGAATGTTGAATACAACAGATCAGGTATTCATTAAAAAGCCATCAAGTGAAACTTTACATGGTACACTACTGGCATGGCATACAGGATCAGGCCAATTTACCCCAAAATAGGATGACATTCTCAGTGTAATAGTAGGCAAAGCTATTGGTATCATTTTATAGGAAACATCCATAGCAAAATTTTAATCAGGGACTAGTTGTGAAAAATCACAGTTCAACTGATAAAATCATAATTAGAATATTAAATTTTATTGTCTATTATGTCACAGAGAAATCAAAGAGAATAAGAAAAATGTCACATATTATTAATTTTTACAGCATTTTAAAGAATCTCATTCCAGAAAGGATTTGACATGAAAAATCTGAGATTAAGTGTACTGTTTGAATGTGTATACTGAAAAATGAACACTCGTTTAACTACTACCACAAACAAAACATAGACTATTTCCATTACCCAAGAAAGTTCCCTCATGCTGCTCTCTAGAAACCCCTCCATCCAAGCAAACATTGCTCTGATTTTGTTCACCATAGATTAATTGTGCTATTCATATCTACAGCTTTTTGTCTTGCTTCTTTCATTCAACGTATTTTTGAGATTTTTTTTCCTTGATACTATAGGTGCATAAAAAATTACCCCAAACTAAATGGCATTTAATGCTTATTGTGCTCAAGAATTCTGTATGTGGATCAAAAAGGGCCAATGGGGATGTCTTAACTCTGCTCTGTGATTTCTGTAGCCTCAGTTGGAAGATACAAAGGCAGGAATCTCAAATCATTTGAAATTACTTACAGGTCTTGCAGTTGAGATTGCCTGTGAACTTGAGACCTCATTTCCTCTCCATGTGGTTTTCTCTCTGCTGTCTCTTTATTGGACTGGTTTGGACTTTCACACATCACCTGAGTTCCAAGGGTGTTTTTCTCATGCATAGGTTGAGGTTATGGGTTCTTGGGAAGAAAACCACAGAGGTGAAGTGCCATTCTTATCACTATATATCAATGGTACATGTTCTCAACATGACAACACTGATGATGTTAGTCTTGACCAGCTGGCTGAAGTAGTGTCTGCTAGATTTCTCCGTTGTAAAGCTTCTGTTCACCCCTTTCCATGTTCTACTTTTTGAAGCAAGTCACTAAGCTCATCCCACACTCCAGAGGTGGGAATTAAGCTTCATCTTTGAGGAGGGCGTATTTACACAATTAATTTGCAATTCTTCAGGAGATTTCTCTCTTCTACATTTATTCAATCATTTATTGATGTCAGTAGATATTCATGAATTTCATTTAATATTGCGCTATTGACTTTTGCTCACAATTTTTAGCTTTGGCTATTGGGAACTCTTTCAAGTTGGCTTCTGTGTCCCTTTGACATGTCCACAGCATTTTGCTTTTTAACTACTTTCTTGCTTTCTGTCATGACAAGATGCTCCATGCTTAGCTGGTATATTCCCTGCCTGAGACCTAGAATCAGTCACTTTTCTAAGGAGCCTTGATTTCTTTCATTGGAGAATAGGGTTAGAATACAAGATCCTGGCTAAGTTTGCTCTTTGCTACTGGGATTTCATTATTTCTAGGTCCCCTCAGCAAGCAAAGTTAAGAAATATATGTGTTTATATTAACATATGTATATACACATTTCTTTATTTCTGTAAACTCTCCATCTGTATGTATATTAAGGTGAATATGAATTTATATTGATGTCTTCAACTGTAATAAATTCCCACATGGTTTTTACCGGCCTTCCTCTTTTGCTGATTTCTAACCTCCTAGTCCAACAGTAAGAAAACTGGTTTTTACCATCTGCCCTACATTTACTTGTTGGTTTAATCCCAGTATACATATACAGCAGTTTTAGAATTGTTAATGCACATACCTATGAGAAATGACTTTACCACCTAAAGAACAGTGTATATCTAGAGTAACTGTATTCTTTTGGTCTAGAATTTCCAGCCAAAAGATTATTCTCCAAAGTTACTTCAGGTAGCACTCTCCCCACCCCCTGACCACTTTTCAGTAAGATTATATCATATATTTGTATTACAGTTGAATATTTGTTTTGCAGTTTGCATTCCATCCTGAGATTTCCCAGACTTCCTAGTTGTTTTTTGTTTGTTTGTTTGTTTGTTTTAATTTTCATAGATTGTTTCACCTTTTGTGTTGTGGAGTTCTGTGGGTTTCAACAAAGACATTACCACCACCATCACCATTCACCATTATACTGAATAGTCCCACCAATTTAAAATATCTCCTGTGCCTCTCCTGGTCGTACAGCCCCTCCCTCCAAACCTCTGGTGACCACTGATCTCTTTCCTGTTCCTGTAGTTTTGCCTTTTCTAGAAAGTCTCACTAATGAAATCACAAAGCATGTAACTTTTTTGGTCTGTCTTCTTTCACTTTGAAAAATGCATTTAGGGTTCATTCAAGTTGCTCTGTGGATTAACGCTTGTTCTTTTTCATTGCTGACCAGTATTCCATTTAATGTGTGTATTCCAATTTGTTTATCCATTCACCTATCGGAGGCCACCTTGATTGTTTTTAGGTTTTGGTGACTATGCATAAAGTTGCTTTGTGTGCAAGTTTTTGTGTGGATACAAGTTTTAAAAACAGTTGAATAATTACCTAAGGGCAGGATAGCTGGGTCATGTGTTACATCTGTGTTTGACTTTCTAAGAAACCACCAAACTGGGGCTAAAATGACTGCCACGTTGCACTGCCACCAGAGGTACATGAGAGTTGTCGTTGCTCCACATTCTCACCAGCATTTGGTATTTTCAAATTTGTGTTCCTTAGTTTCATCCATTCTAATATGTATGTAATGTCTATTTCTGGTTTTAATTTGCATTTTCCTAGTGATATATTATGGTGAGCATTTTTTCATATGCTTATTTCACATCTGTATATTTTCTTTGTTAAAGTCTCTGTGAAGTTCTTTTGCCAATTTAATATTTGTGTTTTTGTTACCTTATTGAATTTTAAGACATCTTTATATATTCTGGATACAACTCCTTTGCCAGATATATAATTTGCAAATATTTAGTTCCAATCTGTCACTTGTCTTTTCATTCTTTTAATAGTATCTTTCACAGAGCAAAAGGTTTATATATAATGAATTCTAATTTATCTCTTTTCTTTAATGGAGAATGCTTCTGGTGTTGTATCTAAAAACTCATCACGAAACTCAAAATTACACAGACCTTCTCATATGTTTTCTTCTAGAAGGTTTATAGTCTTACATTTAAATTTATTTCTATTATCCATCTTGAGTTAATTTTGTGTAATGTAGTAGGTATGTGTTGAAATTCTTTTTAAAAAATATATAATGTCCAATCATTTAAATACCATTTGTTAAGAACACTATCCTTTCTCCACTGAATTTCCATCAAGACTGAAAAAAATAAGTTGACTATATTTGTGTCAGTGTATTTCTATGTTCCCAATCCCGTTCCATTTGTCTTCGTGTTTACCATTTTACTGGTATTCTACAGTAGATTACTATAATTTTCTAGAAAGTCTTGGAACCAGGTAATGTGAATTCTCCACCTTTTTAAAAAAAAAATGTTCTTAGGATTATACTTCCTTTGACTTTCCATATAATTTTAAGAACATATTCATTGATATCTACAAAAAGATTGCTGCAAATTTACTGCTTTTATGTTGAATATACAGATACAATTTTTTCTTTGTTAGCTTGGACAGAGGCTTATCAAGATTTAAAAAATATTGAGTCTTTTCCATGAACCTGGATTATCTCTCTATTTATTGAAATTTCATTTGTTTTGTTTATCAGTATCTTCTGCATACAGGGCATACTCATATTTTGTTAGGCTTATATCTAAGTTCTCCTTTTTGGTGCTATTATAAATGATATTTTAATGATTTTGAATTCCTGTTATTTATTGCTAGTATGCAGAAAAACAACGTTTCTATATTGGTTTTTGTATCTGACTGTACTAAACTTGGATTTTAATTCTAGCAGATATTTTCCTATAAGAAAATCATGTCACCTGCAAATAAAAACAGTTTTATTGCACCCTTTTTGATTCTTCATGCCTTTTATTTGTTTTCCTTGCCTTATTATATTAACTAGGACTTTCAGTATTCTGTTAATAGGATTGGGGGAAAAGGCGATACTTGCCTTGTTTCTTATGCTAGGAGGTAAAGTGTTCAACTACTTACTATTAAATATAATATAAGGGGCAGGTTTTTAATACATATCCTTTCTTAGATTAAGAAAGTTACCTTCTATTTGTAGATTTTTTACTGTTTTTATCATGAATGAATTTTTAAAAAAAAAATGTTCTTAGGATTATACTTCCTTTGACTTTCCATATAATTTTAAGAACATATTCATTGATATCTACAAAAAGATTGCTGCAAATTTACTGCTTTTATGTTGAATATACAGATACAATTTTTTCTTTGTTAGCTTGGACAGAGGCTTATCAAGATTTAAAAAATATTGAGTCTTTTCCATGAACCTGGATTATCTCTCTATTTATTGAAATTTCATTTGTTTTGTTTATCAGTATCTTCTGCATACAGGGCATACTCATATTTTGTTAGGCTTATATCTAAGTTCTCCTTTTTGGTGCTATTATAAATGATATTTTAATGATTTTGAATTCCTGTTATTTATTGCTAGTATGCAGAAAAACAACGTTTCTATATTGGTTTTTGTATCTGACTGTACTAAACTTGGATTTTAATTCTAGCAGATATTTTCCTATAAGAAAATCATGTCACCTGCAAATAAAAACAGTTTTATTGCACCCTTTTTGATTCTTCATGCCTTTTATTTGTTTTCCTTGCCTTATTATATTAACTAGGACTTTCAGTATTCTGTTAATAGGATTGGGGGAAAAGGCGATACTTGCCTTGTTTCTTATGCTAGGAGGTAAAGTGTTCAACTACTTACTATTAAATATAATGTAAGGGGCAGGTTTTTAACACATATCCTTTCTTAGATTAAGAAAGTTACCTTCTATTTGTAGATTTTTTACTGTTTTTATCATGAATGAAAGTTGAATTTTATCAAATCATTTTCTGATATGCCTTGTAATTTCTTTTTGTTGAGAGCCAGACACATTCTACAGTGGTAGGCTTTAGTGTGAGAATTTATGTTAGTCTTTCCATGCGTTGCTCTGTTTTGGATATTTGGTGTAGCTGTGGGCTCCAGCGACATCAAATCTCTATACTGATTTTGTGTCTCTCCTATTTACTTTAGGACTTCCCTGTACTTCTCTTTTGACTGGGATTTCCTGTTGCTGTGCAGCCTTATTAGCAAGGCCATGGCAGGTAGGGAAGGGAAGGCATTGTCTATCTTTTGACTGATACTCAATTTGTGGAGTGCATAGTGGGCCTGTGTCTTGGAGATGTGGCTTGCAGGAGTGTTTCTGTCCCTTTTCGAGTAGTAGAGCTTTTTACTCATTTCACTTAATCACTTCCCCAGCTGCAGCAGGTATATTTTAGTTTTCTCTATCTATGTTCTTGAAGCCTTCTCCTCTGTAACTATGTTCTTTCTTTTCCTTTTAATTGAGACAGGAAAGCTGGAACAGAGCTGGAGTGGGGCTGGTGAGGCAGTGCTCCCATGCACCAGCTAGAATGGGTTTTCCTGTTGGTCTCTGATGATGACATTCCTGGGGTTAAACTAAATCTTTGTTCCATAAGGAAGAAAGGTCTGGGTGAACTTCACAATGGCTACTGCTTCTGTCCCTCTGCTGGAGTCATAGGGGTTAAACTTGATCTTCACAATAAGCACCTGAGAGAGAAACTGGAGTAAAAGCTTCTGGGAAAAGAGAACTATGACAGTAGCCCCAGGAGGTTCTTATTCTCTTGTTAGCCAACACTTGGCCTCTACAGTTTGTGAACATTTCTGCTTTAATCTTCCTACTGATTTAGGGCATCCTGCTGCTTCTGCTCTAGGTAAGCAAATGTTAGGTCCTGTGTTTACCCTGGAAATAACTTCTCTAGATTTCATGGTGGCTGCTTGCTCTGAAACTTCTGTTCTCTGATGGGTCTAAGAAAATCATTGCTTTCTGTTTTTTCGGCTTTTTTGCTGTTGTGAAACAGGAATGTTAAATTCCAAGCTCTATGGTTTGGAGCTAAAACAGGAAATCTCGTATCAACTCTTCTAACTATTCTTACATCTTCTTCTGTGAACCCCATTTATTCATTATGACAAAGTATTTAAAGCCACTTTGCAAAATATTGACTATTTGTTATTTACAACTTACATTCTAGATAGCTTATTTCATTACTAAAATTCTTAGTTAACATAGATTCTATTACATATTATGACATATGAGTATGATTATCAAACTCTGTACAACTGGTAAAATAGAAAATAGAGAAGTAAGTCAGTAACACTTTGGGTGCCTGCCCTGGGAATATCCGCCTCTTGCTATCTCCTGTTATTATTTAGAAAATTGAAAATCTCATAATGAATGGTGGTCTTGTCAGCCATCTAACACTTAATTTTACCTTATCCACACAAAGACAAGGTTATATTACAGCTTATAACAACAACAACAGCAATAATGCAACAATTAATTAATTAAAATTAATGCAATAATTCGAATACTTTAGAATTACTTTAAAATTTCTAGAGAGAGAAACGATGGTTGTAAATATTGCTGAGAGGCCAAAGTAAATTAGTGGGGAGAGAAATATAGATGGCATGTTGCCAAAAGCATAAATCTACAAAGTGAGAAAAATTCCTAAGAGTCATTATAAAATAAATTTTTATGTAAAATAAAACCAATTCATATACTCAAATTTTAGGAAGAAGAGTATGATTTATCTTCTCTGAGGGAAATGGCTTTTCATTTGCATTCAATATTATAAATGTATAAAACTTCATGCATAGATGAATTGCTCCCTGGATGAGGGTTTTCACATTTCCCCATTGTCTGTCTGAGAAGGAGAAATACGCCCTCCTTGGGCAGAAAGCTGCCATGGCAAAATGTGCTCAAAGGGCTGATGACTGTAGTTGAGATAAGCCTCAAATTCAGGGAGCCTAGTGTATTGTCCCAAGTCATTCACATTTAAACTTTTCACAATTTGAAAACTGGAATTTTTAGTTATGTTTCCAGTTCAAGAATAATAAGTGAAAACAGAAAGTTGCAAGAAGATATGTTTTTTAATAACAACATTGTGTGAAACATCACATGAGCTTTAAAAATATGTTTTAAACAACCTTGAGTGGAAGTTGCTACAAGCAACACAATTTTCAGTCACTGCTTTTGATTTTATACACTTAATAGTCATGGCTAATGTTTACTGGCAATAGGATTATCAACTGTCTCAGTTGCCTGTGATTCAGAAGGTTCCTAGTCATGGGTCTTTCAATGCTAGAAATGGGAAAGTCACAAGCAAACTAGGACAGCTGGTCACTCCAATTAGCACTTACCATGTCCTAGGTATTTATGTCATCTCTCCACATTTAATACACCCATAAAGCCATGTACAGATTCCATTAGGACTATAACCACGGAGTTTGAATTCAGGGCCTACATCCTTTCCCATGGTGGCACATAACTGCCACTTTGGAGTTTAGGTATAAATAATCAATGTGAAGAACATAACACTCATTTGTGTGAGCTACCAGGATGATTGCTATTCTATTTTTCCTCCAAAGTTGAATCAAAGGAAGCAAAATAGGTGGTGAGGGTGAAATACACAGGGGTGCTAGTCTAGGAGGGCATCTATGGATATAGATGAACTGGGTTTATCACAAGCAGGGTTCTCTGAGAAGCAGCTGTCTGAGATAGATATTAGTAGGCAGAGAATTGTCTGGGAATGAACACCGGTGGACAGAAAAGTATGGAAACAGAAGGCCCTGGGAAAGGTGGGGCTGCCATGTAGTGTAGCCAATCCCCAGCTGACTTCACAGACACTGTGAAGCTGAAATGATCATCAGTAATGGCCTATGATGGAAAGGGGGTCCAGAAATGAGTCACCTGTGAAATTAGACTGATAATTTTTGTGAGACCAATATACATTGCATATGACTAATTAGTCACTAGACACAGACTATGAGTGAGACAGTTACAGAAGAGGAAATAAACCAGGATTGTCTGCTGAAAGAGCCCCCAACAGCTGGGGGAATAAGACCACATATCTGAAAGGGTATCTGGGCAGCACATCATAGAATCTTTACTGCTGTAAAGAAAATCAAGAATTGCTATAGAGATTAGAACAAGTAAAATTTCAGAGAATATAATCAAAGATGAGAAAGGGTCTATAGTATTCTTTATTGGTATCCCTTTTGCTTAGGAAGTTGCTTGAGTTTTTAAAATGTCAGTAAATGATGAATTAATTAATGATTTGACTTTACATTTGCATCTCTAAAATTTTGAATAATATACAAAAATAATGTCTCTGACATGACATATTCTCAAGCCAGAAATTCCATTAAAGCGTGAATAAAATTGCCATATATGTTAAGGGCCACAGTTTCAGTATCACGTGCTCTGCAGTCACTCTTCCTGGATTGTAGGACTTTGATGCTCCTAAATGATCAAAGTTTTCAAATTCCAAATATCTTCAAATGGGCTGTCATGACTCTGGCTTTGAGTGGAGTGGTCTTCCAGTCACACTATCCTGGTTCTGTCCCTGAACTTCAAGCTTTCAGAGCAGTGGCTCTGTTATTGCTGTTAAATGTGAGAGCAGTTTCTAACTAAAACACAAGAAAATGAAATTATGTGCTATGGATTTTGGTCACCTGCAGCTATCAATCTAATGTCATGAAAACAAAGGTTACCGAAGGCAGGTAAAATATGCAGTATAACTAAGGACTATGGCATGTGGTGTCTCTCAACCTGCTTTACTACATATTCACTGTTTGAAACAAGTTATTTCATGTTATTTTCTTTCTTTCTTTTTCTTTTCTTTTTTTTTTTTACATTCATTGCACATTTATTCACAATAGCCAAGATATGGGAACAACCAAAATGTTCATCAACAGGATATTATTCGGCCCTAAAAAAGAAGGAAATTCTGCTATTTGTGACAATATGGATGAACTTGGAGGACATTAGTCTAAGTGAAATAAGCCAGACACAGAGAGACAAAAACTGCATAATATCACCTACATGTGGAATCTAAAAAAAGTTGAACTCATAGAAGCAGAGTAGATCAGTAGTTTCCAGAGGCTGGAGAGAGGGAGAAATAAAGAGATGTTGGTCAGGAGCTTCCCTGGTGGTGCAGTGGTCAAGAATCCGCCTGCCAATGAAGGGGACACAGGTTTGAGCCCTGGTCCAGGAAGATCCCACATGCCGTGAAGCAACTAAGCCCGTGTGCCACAACTACTAAGCCTGTGCTCTAGAGCCAGCAAGCCACAACTACTGAGCCCATGTGCCACAGCTACTGAAACCTGTACACATAGAGCCCGTGGTCTGCAACAAGAGAAGCCACTGCAATGAGAAGCCTGAACACCGCAACAAAGAGTAGCCCCTGCTGTCCGCAACTAGAGAAAGCCCAAGCGCAGCAACAAAGACCCAGCGTAGTTAAAAATAAAACAAATAAAATTGAAAAAAAAAAAGAGATGTGGGTCAAAGGACACAAAGTTTCAAGTGTATCAGGATGAATAAGTTTTGGGGATGTAATGTACAGCATGGTGACTATAGTTAATAACACTATATTGTATATTTGAAATTACCTAAGAGAGTAGATCTTTTCTTTTCTTTTCTTTTTTTTTACATCTTTATTGGAGTATAATTGCTTTACAATCGTGTGTTAGTTTCTGCTTTATAACAAAGTGAATCAGTTATACATATACATATGTTCCCATATCTCTTCCCTCTTGCGTCTCCCTCCCTCTCACCCTCCCTATCCCACCCCTCTAGGTGGTCACAAACCACCGAGCTGATCTCCCTGTGCTATTCGGCTGCTTCACACTAGCTATCTATTTTATCTTTGGTAGTGTATATATATCCATGCCACTCTCTCACTTTGTCAGAGTTTACCCTTCCCCCTCCCTATATCCTCAAGTCCACCCCCTACTAGCTCTGTGTCTTTATTCCTGTCTTACCCCTAGGTTCTTCATGACATTTGTTTTCTCTTAAATTCCATATATATGTGTTAGCATATGGTATTTGTCTTTCTCTTTCTAACTTACTTCACTCTGTATGACAGACTCTAGGCCCATCCACCTCATTACAAATAGCTCAATTTCATTTCTTTTTATGGCTGAGTAGTATTCCATTGTATATATGTGCCACATCTTCTTTATCCATTCATCCTATAATGGACACTTAGGTTGTTTCCATCTCCTGCATATTGTAAATAGAGCTACAATGAACATTTTGGTACATGACTCTTTTTGAATTATGGTTTTCTCAGGGTATATGCCCAGTAGTGGGATTGCTGGGTCATACGGTAGTTCTATTTGTAGTTTTTTAAGGAACCTCCATACTGTTCTCCATAGTGGCTGTACCAATTCACACTTCCACAAGCAGTGCAAGAGTGTTCCCTTTTCTCCACACCCTCTCCAATATTTATTCTTTGTAGATGTTTTGATGATAGCCATTCTGACTGGAGTGAGATGATATCTCATTGCAGTTTTGATTTGAGTTTCTGTAATGATTAATGATGCTGAACATTCTTTCATGTGTTTGTTGGCAATCTGTATATCTTCTTTGGAGAAATGTCAATTTAGGTTTTCTGCCCATTTTTGGATTGGGTTGTTTTTTTTTTATTGTTATTGAGCTGCATAAGCTGCTTGTAAATTTTGGAGATTAATCCTTTGTCAGTTGCTTCATTTGCAAATATTTTCTACCATTCTGAGGGTTGTCTTTTGGTCTTGTTTATGCTTTCTGTTGCTGTGCAAAAGCTTTGAAGTTTCATTAGGTTCCATTTGTTTATTTTTGTTTTTATTTTCATTTCTCTAGGAGGTGGGTCAAACAGGATCTTGCTGTGATTTATGTCATAGAGTGTTCTGCTTATGTTTTCCTCTAAGAGTTTGACAGTTTCTGGCCTTACATTTAGGTCTTTACTCTATTTTGAGCTTATTTTTGTGTATGATGTTAGGGAGTGTTCTAATCTCATACTTTTACATGTACCTGTCCAGTTTTCCCAGCACCACTTACTGAAGAGGCTGTCCTTTCTTCACTGTACATTCCTACCTCCTTTATCAAAGGTAAGGTGACCATATGTGTGAGGGTTTATCTCTGGGTTTTCTATCCTGTACCATTGATCTATATTTCTGATTTTATGTCAGTACCATACTCTCTTGATTACTGTAGCTTTGTAGTATAGTCTGAAGTCAGGGAGCCAAATTCCTCCAGCTCCATTTTTCATTCTCAACATTGCTTTGGCTCTTTGGGGTCTTTTGCATTTCCATACAAATTTTGAAAATTTTTGTTCTAGTTCTGTGAAAAATGTCAGTGGTAGTTTGATAGGGATTGCATTGAATCTGTAGATTGCTTTGGGTAGTAGAGTCATTTTCACAATGTTGATTCTTCCAATATAAGAACATGGTATATCTCTCCATCTAGTTGAATCGTCTTTAATTTCTTTCATCAGTGTCTTATAATATTCTGCATACAGGTCTTTTGTCTCCTTAGGTAGGTATATTCCTAGATATTTTATTCTTTTTGTTGCAATGGTAAATGGGAGTGTTTTCTTGATTTCACTTTCAGATTTTTCATCATTAGTGTATAGGAATGCCAGAGATTTCTGTGCATTAATTTTGTATCCTGCTACTTTACCAAATTCACTGATGAGCTCTACTAGTTTTCTGGTAGCATCTTTAGGAATCTCTATGTATAGTATCATGTCATCTGCAAACAGTGACAGCTCTACTTCTTCTTTTCCAATTTGGATTCCTTTTATTTCCTTTTCTTCTCTGATTGCTGTGGCTAAAACTTCAAAAACTATGTTGCATAAGAATGGTGAGAGTGGGCAACCTTGTCTTGCTCCTGATCTTAATGGAAATGGTTACACTTTTTCACCATTGAGCATGATGTTGGCTTTGGGTTTGTCATATATGGCCTTTATTATGTTGAGGAAAATTCCCTGTATGCTTACTTTCCAGAGGGTTTTTATCATATAAATGGGTGTTGAATTTTTCGAAAGTTGGTGGGAGCATTTAATCCATTTAAATTTAAGGTAATTATCGATATCTATGTTCCTATTCCCATTTTCTTAATTGTTTTGGGTTTGTTATTGTATGTGTTTTCCTTCTCTTGTGTTTCTTGCCTAGAGAAGATCCTTTAGCATTTGTTGTAAAGCTGGTTTTGTGGTGCTGAACTCTCTCAGCTTTTGCTCGTCTGTAAAGGTTTTAATTTCTATAACATATCTGAATGAGATCTTTGCTGCATAGAATAATCTTGGTTGTAGGTTTTTCTCCTTCATCACTTTAAATATGTGCTGCCAGTCCCTTCTGGCTTGCAGAGTTTCTGCTGAAAGATCAGCAGTTAACCTTATGGGGATTCCCTTGTCTGTTATTTGTTGTTTTTTCCTTGCTGCTTTTAATAAGTTTTCTTTGTATTTAACTTTTTATAGTTTGGTTAATATGTGTCTTGGCCTATTTCACCTTAGATTTATTCTGTATGGGACTATCTGTGCTTCCTGGACTCGATTAACTATTTCCTTTCCCATATTAGTGAAGTTTTCAACTATAATCTCTTCAAATATTTTCTCAGTCCCTTTCTTTTTCTCTTCTTTCTGGAACCCCTATAATTCGAATATTGGTGTGTTTAATGCCCCAGAGGTCTCTAAGACTGTCCTCAGTCCTTTTCATTCTTTTTTCTTTATTCTGCTCTGCAATAGTTTTTTCCAATATTTTATCCTCCAGGTCACTTTTCCGTTCTTCTGCTTCAGTTATTCTGCTATTGATCCCTTATAGAGTATTTTAAATGTCATTTATTGCATTGTTCATTGTTGCTTGTTTCATCTTTAGTTCTTCTAGGTCCTTGTTAAATATTTCTTGCATTTTCTCTATTCTATTTCCAAGATATTGGATCATCTTTACTATCATTATTCTGAATTAGTTTTCAGGTAGACTGCCTATTTCCTCTTCACTTGTTAGGTCTGGTGGGTTTTTATCTTGCTCCTTCAGCTGTTGTGTGTTTTTCTGTCTTCTTATTTTGCTTATCTTACTGTGTTTGGGTTCTTCTTTCTGCAGGCTGCAGGTTCGTAGTTCCCGTTGTTTTTGGTGTCTGTCCCCAGTGGTTAAAGTTGGTTCAGTGGGTTGTGTAGGCTTCCTGGTGGAGGGGACAGAGCCTGTGTTCTGGTGGATAAGGCTGGATCTTGTCTTTCTGGAGGGAAGGTCCAGGTCTGGTGGTGTGTTTTGGGGGTGTCTGTGGACTTATCATGATTTTAGGCAGCCTCTCTGCTCATGGGTGGTGTTGTGTTCCTGTCTTGCTAGTTGTTTGGCATAGGGTGTCCAGCACTGTAGCTTGCTGGTCGTTGAGTGAAGCTGGGTGTTGTTGCTGAGATGGAGATGTCTGGAAGATTTTCGCCATTTGATATTACGTGCAGCTCAGAGGTCTCTTGTGGACCAGGGTCCTGAAGCTGTCTCTCCCACCTCAGAGGCACAGCACTGACTCCTGACTTCAGCACCAAGAGCCTTTCGTCCACACAGCTCAGAATAAAAGGGAGAAAAAGTAGAAAGAAAGAAAGAAAGAAAGAGGATACAAGAATATAAAGTAAGGTAAAATAAAATAAAGTTATTAAAATAAAAAATAATTATTATGAAAAAAAATTTTTTTAAGTTTAAAAAAAAAAAGAATAACGGATGGATAGAACCCTAGGACAAATAGTGAAAGCAAAGCTATACAGAGAAAATTCTCACAGAAGAGCATAAACATACACACTCACAAAAAGAGGAAAAGGGGAAAAAAATAATAAATCTTGTTCTCAAAGTCCACCTCCTCAGTTTGGGTTGATTCATTGTCTATTCAGGTATTCCACAGATGCAGGGTACATCAAGTTGATTGTGGAGATTTAATCCGCTGCTCCTGAGGCTGCTGGGAGAGATTTCCCTTTCTCTTATTTGTTCGCACATCTCCAGGGGTTCAGCTTTGGATTGGGCCCCGCCTCTGCGTGTAGGTCGCCGGAGGGCATCTGTTCTTCGCTCAGACAGGATGGGGTTAAAGGAGTCGCTGATTCGGGGGCTGTGGCTTACTCAGGCCAGGAGGAGGGAGGGGCATGGAGTGTGGGGTGAGCCTGTGGCGGCAGAGGCCAGCGTGACATTGCACCAGCCTGAGGCGCACCGTGCCTTCTCCCGGGGAAGTTGTCCCTGGATCCCAGGACCGTGGTAGTGCTGGGCTGCACATGCTCCCGGGAGGGGTGGAGTGGATAGTGACCTGCGCTGGCACACAGGCCTCTTGGGGGTGGCAGCAGCAGCCTTAGCATCTCATGCCCGTCTCTGGGGTCTGTGCTGTTAGCCGCGGCTCGCGCCCATCTCTGAAGTTCCTCTAAGCAGCACACTTAATCCCGTCTCCTCGCGCACCTTTTGGGAGGTCTGAGGTTTTCTGCCCATGTTCAGTATGTGTTCTGTATGAGTTGTTCCACGTTTAGATGTATTTCTGATGTATCTGTGGGGAGGAAGTTGATCTCCGCATCTTACTCTTCCGCCATCTTCCCCCTCTCTCCCCATGTTATTTTCTACCAAAAGTTTTATAATTAAACAGTAATGCCATGTGAATTAAAATAATATTCTTATATTACTTAAGAAAAATTACAGTGCTTTATGAGATAAAATGGTAGAGATATTTGCATGCATACAAGTTGTATATTTTTCATAATAATTTCTGGTCTTTAAACTGAGTTGATATATCACAGTACAATTTAAAGTCTATGAACTTCTCTGTATTTTATGACACTCTCTAAATGAAGGTGTAACCAAGAGTATTTTTTTTATTTTTTCGTTTTTTGGTTTTAGTATGGAGCCATTGAAGAATTTCACCTTTATCAATGTCAATATAATAAGTCTATTATGTATTCTTTTCTTCTATTTTGATTTTTTTTATCAAATTCTAGAACATAAGTAACTTCCTAGCTCACCATCTTTTGCTTTCTCTATCTCTTATACGTAGATTCTCCAGAAATACAGCTCCCATTCATGTTTTTTTTTTTCCCCTTTAAATATTCAATATTTAACAAGTGGTAAAATGTGGCTAAGAGCTACACATTTGTTAGCAAAAATAATCATGTTAATTTTTTCCTCCTGTCTGATTTCCTTGGAAATCAGACATGTTAATTTTCAAGGAAATTTGTAAGCATGGACTAAGAAAGTTTTAATGGATTTCTTTAATTGCCAAAGAAATCATAGAATAAAACTGGTGTAAGCAGTTGAAAGCAAACTTTGAAAGGACAATTTATCAGAGGTATTTGGACAGAACTCTAAATGTATTCATTTCTTGGGCAAGTCTATGATAAATTTCTAAAACCATCTGGCACTTTTTTTTCATTATTTACTTTTTCTTGATTCAAATACTCCACCTTTTTCTGCATAAAATGTACTGTAGTAAATGTCTCTGTTTGCACCTAAAACATTATTTCTGTAAAGCTTTACTTTCATTCAGCTTTAAGTTGATCTTTTATGACTTTGAAAACTTCATGCTTTCTGATAAATTGTGTTTCACTCCTTGTGGTTAAGGAGTAATTACTCATAATGATTTCTTCTTTTTCTACATGAAAATACATATAAGTGTGATATGCCGTATGAGTTATAATATATAGATATAGGTACAGATATAAATTTAGGTAAAAATATGTCATGTTTATTTCATCTGGTCAGAGTGATAGTAGCAGAGTTTGCTAAATACTTTCATGCTTTATTTTCACATTATTTTAATAGTCTTGTGCTTTGTTTTGTGCTGTTTTCAGATGGACAGAAAAGCAACTAAACTTGTATTTTTAAACTATAGGGTATTTTAAATTCTGGTTCTGCACTACTTTGACAAATCCATATATTCTTATATACATACCTAAATTCTACTTTCCAGGAAATTTAAAGTTTATGTTGCTATCAAGCTGGAGAACATTTTAAAATATTTGGTTTGCTGAAGAAGTTTTAGGTAATTATGGTAAAATTTATGGTATATTTGTACAAGTGTTATTTGCAAAAAGAACCAGCATCTATATGTTACTTCAAATCTCTATATTGGGTATACATTGCATTTTCTTAAGATCACAAATCATTTTCACACATCTTATTTCATTTGCTGTAGGATTTTCTTAAACTGAATTCTTTTGTGTCATTCTGCCTATGGACATCCATAAAAGCTTTCTCTATGTTTTTGTCTTATCAAATGGAAACAAGCATATTCTTTTTTTTACTGTAAAAACTGCTATTGAAAAGGGGGAAGATGGCAGAAGAGTAAGATGCAGAGATCACCTTCCTCCCCACAGATATATCAGAAATACATCTACACGTGGAACACCTACTGAACCCTAGCAGAAAACCTCAGACCTCCCAAAAGGCAAGAAAGTCCCCACGTACTTGGGTAGGGCAAAAGAATAACCAGAGACAAAACAATAGGGACGGGACCTGCACCAGTGGGAGGGAGCTGTGAAGGAGGAAAGGTTTCCACACACTAGCAGCCCCTGCACGGATGGAGACTGCGGGTGGCAGAGCGGGGAGCTTCAGAGCCGCGGAGGCAAGTGCAGCCACAGGGGTGTGGAGGGCAAAACGGAGAGATTCCTGCACAGAGGATTGGTGCCGAGCAGCACTCACCAGCCGGAGAGGCTTGTCTCCTCACCTGCCAGGGCAGGCGGGGCTGGGAGCTGAGGCTCGGGCTTCAGTCAGAGTGCAGGGAGAGGACTGGGGTTGGCGGCATGAGCACACGCTGCAGTGGTTAGTGCACCACGGCTAGCTGGGAGGGAGTCCGGGGAAAAGTCTGGACCTGCCGAAGACGCAAGAGACTTTTTCTTCCCTCTTTGTTTCCTGGTGCGCGAGGAGCTCCAGAGACGGGCGTGAGCCGCGGCTAATAACACGGACCCCAGAGACGGGCATGAGATGCTAAGGCTGCTGCTGCCACCACCAAGAAGCCTGTGTGCGAGAACAGGTCACTCTCCACACCTCCCTTCCGGAGGTGCAGCCCGCCACTGCCAGGGTCCCGAGATCCAGGGACAATTCCCCCAGGAGATGCACGGCGTGCCTCAGGCTGGTGTAACGTCATGCCAGCCTCTGCCGCCACAGGCTCGCCCCGC
>NW_020172817.1:1300266-1302124 GCF_003031525.2 Neophocaena asiaeorientalis asiaeorientalis | reverse complement strand
TAGCAAGACAGGAACACAACACCACCCATTAGCAGAGAGGCTGCCTAAAATCATAATAAGTCCACAGACACCCCAAAACACACCACCAGATGTGGAGCTTCCCACCAGAAAGACAAGAACCACCCTCATCCACCAGAGCACAGGCACTAGGCCTCTCCACCAGGAAGCCTACACAAACCACTGAACCAACTTTAACCACTGGGGACAGACACCAAAAACAAGGGGAACTATAAACCTGCAGCCTGCAAACAGAATACCGCAAACACAGTTAAGAAGAGAAAAAGAAAGGGACTGAGAAAATATATGAAGAGATTATAGATGAAAACTTCTCTAATATGGGAAAGGAAATAGTTAATCAAGTCCAGGAAGCACAGATTGTCCCATAGAGGATAAATCCAAGAAGCAACATGCCAGGACACATATTAATCAAATTGTCAAAAACTAAATACAAAGAAAACATATTAAAAGCAGCAAGGGAAAAACAACAAATAATAGACAAGGGAATCCCCATAAGGTTAACAGCTGATCTTTCAGCAGAAACTCTGCAAGCCAGAAGGGACTGGCAGGACATATTTAAAGTGTTGAAGGAGAAAAACCTACAATCAAGATTACTCTATGCAGCAAAGATCTCATTCAGATATGTTATAGAAATTTAAACCTTTACAGACAAGCAAAAGCTGAGAGAGTTCAGCACCACCAAACCAGCTTCACAACAAATGCTAAAGGATCTTCTCTAGGCAAGAAACACAAGAGAAGTTAAAGACCTACAATAACAAACCCAAAACAATTAAGAAAATGAGAATAGGAACATACATATCGATAATTATCTTAAATGTAAATGGATTAAATGCTCCCACCAAAAGACACAGACTGGCTGAATGGATACTAAAACAAGGCCCATATATATGCTGTCTACAAGAGACCCACTTCAGACCTAGAGACACAAACAGACTGAAATTGAGGCGATGAAAAAAGATATTCTATGCAAAGGGAAATCTAAAGAAAGTGGGAGTAGCAATTCTCATATCAGACAAAATAGACTTTAAAATAAAGACTATTAGGAGAGACAAAGAAGGACACTACATAACGATCAAGGGATAGATCCAAAAAGAAGATATAACAATTGTAAATATTTATGCACCTCACATAAGAGCACCTCAATATATAAGGCAAATACTAACAGCTATAAAAGGAGAAAATGACAGTAACACATTCAAAGTAAGGGACTTTAACACCCCACTTTCACCAATGGAAAGATCATTACAAAATGAAAATAAGTGAGGAAACACAAGCTTTAAATGATACATTAAACAAGAAGGACTTAATTGATATTTATAGGACATTCCATCCAAAAACAACAGAGTACACATTTTTCTCAATTGCTTAGGGAACATTCTCCAGGATAGATCATATCTTGGGTCACAAATCAAGCCTTGGTAAATTTAAGAAAACTGAAATTGTATCAAGTATCTTTTCTGACCACAACGCCATGAGACTAGATATCAATTACAGGAAAAGATCTGTAAAAAATACAAACACATGGAGGCTTAACAATACACTACTTAATAACGAAGGAATCAGAGAGGAAGTCAAAAAGTACCTAGAAACAAATGACAATGGAGACATGATGACCCAAAACCTATGGGATAAAGCAAAAGCAGCTCTCAGAGGGAAGCTTATAGCAATACAATCCTGCCTTAAGAAACATGAAACATCTCAAATAAACAACCTAACCTTGCACCTAAAGCAATTAGAGAAAGAAGAACAAAAAACCCCAAAGTTAGTAGAAGGAAAGAAATCATAAAGATCAGATCAGAAATAAATGAAAAAGAAATGAAGGAAACGATAGCAAAGATCA
>NW_020172817.1:1157974-1300252 GCF_003031525.2 Neophocaena asiaeorientalis asiaeorientalis | reverse complement strand
CTAAATAGACATTTCTCCAAAGAAGATATACAGAATGCCAACAAACACATGAAAGAATGCTCAACATCATTAATCATTAGAGAAATGCAAATCAAAACTACAATGAGATATCATCTCACACCTGTAAGAATGACCATCATCAAAACATCTACAAAGAATAAATGCTGGAGAGGGTGTGGAGAAAAGGAAACAGTCTTGCACTGCTGGTGGCAGTGTGAATTGGTACAGCCACTATGGAGTGCAGTATGGAGGTTCCTTAAAAGACTACAAATAGAACTACCATATGACCCAGCAATCCCACTACTGGGAATATACCCTGAGAAAACCATAATTCTAAAAGAGTCATGTATCAAAATATTCGTTACAGTTCTATTTACAATATCCAGGAGATGGAAACAACCTAAGTGTCCATCATCGGATGAATGGATAAAGAAGATGTGTCAAATATATACAATGGAATATTACTCGTCTTAAAAAGAAATGAAATTGAGCTATTTGTAATGAGGTGGATGGACCTAGAGTCTGTCATACAGAGTGAAGTTTGTCAGAACGAGAAAGACAAATACCATATGCTAGCACATATATATGGAATTTAAGAAAACAAAATGTCATGAAGAACCTAGGGGTAAGACAGAATAAAGACAGAGACCTACTAGAGAATGGACTTAAGGATATGGGGAGGGGAAGGGTAAGCTGTGACAAAGTGAGAGAGTGGCATGGATATATACATACACTACCAAATGTAAAATAGATAGCTAGTGGGAAGCAGCCGAATAGCACAGGGAGATCAGCTCGGTGGTTTGTGACCACCTAGAGGGGTGGGATAGGGAGGGTGGGAGAGAGGGAGACACAAGAAGGAAGAGATATGGGAACATATGTGTATGTATAACTGATTCACTTTTTATAAAGCAGAAACTAACACACCATTGTAAGGCAATTATACTCCAATAAAGATTTAAAAAAACAAAACTGCTATTGAAAATTCTACTTCCCCATCTCAATTATCTCACACTTTACTGTTTTTGTGATATTCTGCATTATAACAGTACTCACTGAAAGAAATTTAATAAAAGCTAATTTCTCTGACCTTTAAAATAACATTTAGTGGCTATTTACATTTTGAAATAGTTTGTTTTATGTACCACTCACCATCATAAAACTGATATTTTTCAGAGTAAAAATTCAGTACTACGTCTTGTTTATAGATTTTCCCAGATAAATCTATTTCCTTAGTAGATTTGCTATTTATGTTTTCAAAATACATTATGTAGCCTTCTGTTTTTCACCTTTTGTTTTTAAAGGAAAAAGCACATGTATAGTGACTGGTAGAAGTTGATGGGGATGTGAATGGGGGAGGATGCTGCTACTATGCATTTGGGGACTTAAGCCACTTTAATTGCCTCATGCAGACCTGAGAACCTTAGTACATTAATCAGATTGGAAACATTTTTCCAGCAGGGTTAAGATTATTTAGCCCAGATTCTTCTTTTGCCTACTAAGGATCTTTTAGAGAGAAAGTAGTTTCATATCAACTACACATAAATTAATATCATAAGACCTCATAATTAAGCACTATTATATTTAGAGTGACTTTCAGAGCATTGAATTTCTAATAATTATGATTCTCAAAGGTATGATGACATGTTATGATTATTTTAGGGATGGATAACCTGAGACAAGAAAGTTTTCACTTTGCCAAGATCTCATAGCTGGGACAGGCATTGAAAGATTCAGATATAAAATTAGAATAATCTTAACACATAAAACAATCAGAGTATTATGTACTTGGAACTAGGTTAACATTATAGCATTACTCTTACAGAAAAATATATTATAAAGTTGTGAGTGTGAATGTGAATGTCTCTATCAAGTGTAATTACTAAGGGTATTCTCTTTAAGCACATGTCTGTGGGATGTGTTTCATGGTTTATACAACTGCCTTCCACATTTCCCCTTCTGTATTCATAGACAGCTTGAAACAACTCATTTCCAACCTGATTTTATTTCCCTCATAAACAATTTTGGCTTTGTTATCTGGATGTCAAATGATATTTTCCTTTTTTTAAAGTTTAGCAGTTTTGTAAAATCATTTCTACATTTTTATATTTATGGCATGATTTTCCTAAGTTCATGGTATTCATTATAAATGTGTAAGTTCAAATACATTTTTTAATAAAGAAGTTGATTTTAATTACAGAAGTTAGTATGTGTTGTTTTCCATTGTTTCAGTTTTCTTTGTGTTGACTTCATGTTGGGTTTTCTAGGGCTATATTCTACATCTTTGCTCTCAAATCTGTTGACTTTCTATTCACTTGTGATATCTTCAGTTTAGTTTCCTTTCCTACAATCATTTTTTTTCTTTTTTTGTAAATCTTTTCTACTGAATTTTAATTATTTCCCTTCATCAGTTTTTTTGTTTTGTGTTTTCATTTTTCTCTAATCAGTCATACCTGAGTTTCTCTAGTTCTGATTATACTCTTCTTTCACATCTTCGATTGTATTCTGATTTTTATAGCTTATTTTGAAATAATATATTTTTGCTTTTCACGTTTTGTGACCATGTCTTTCTAGTGGCTTCATGTTTGTTGGGATCTCATTCAAGTAATTATTCTCTTTTTCCTCGTTGATCTTTGAGTGAGCTACAAATGACATTCGATACTCATATTCCATGTCTGAACACAGTGGTTTTTCTGCACATTTACAGGGAAGCTTTTATGTAGGTGGCTGGGTGTGGGCCAGGAAACATTTTCTAGATTCATGATTCTAAGTTTCTCTCTTTTGCCATCACAAAAAATATATTTTAAAAATGTGCTTCTATTTTCTAAGACCTTCCTTTCTATTCCTTTCCTGTCATGTATTTGAAGCTTCTCTTACTTTTGATCCTAGTTTTTCTGTCCTTCACATTTTTGATTCTCCTCCCAATGGTTTCTTCTCCCAAGAAGAGCTTGGGCTGCTTATTCTGATGAGTTATTTCCTCCTAGGTCAAATCAGAACCACTGGACCTTCTTCAATCCTGTGGCCTTTATTGAACTCTTCCAATGTCAGCTCTTGTCCTTAAGTCATCCCAGCAAGTTTTTACTATGCATCACGACTTCTCTTTTTGTTAAGGATTTCGAGTTTCTTGGATCTGTGGTTTCACTGTCTTCTGTTTCATGCCACAGAGTTGCTCATTTCAGGTCAACTTGGTTGCTGAGAGTGGCCCAGCTTCTTGGATTTTGAGGTTTATGGGATACTTTTCACTTTTTTTTTTTTGAAGATATTATTTAGTTTTGTCATTACAGTTGCTTATTTGCTTTGTTCTTTTATGAGGGGTTCTCTGAGATTGAAAAACTACCTTGACATTGTGATCTTGTTCTCATTCTTCCATCCACCTATTCCACAGTAAATATCAAGCAATGTAAGGACTTTTGTAAAGGGAGGAAGGTTTTCATGGTTTATGTGGATATATATATGGATACAGATACAGATATGTATACATGTGAATATGTATATACAGTCCCCTCAAAGATTTAGTCCTGTGCTTCCAAATATTGTCCTGTCCAAAAGTTTTTTACATGATATAACTCTAAAAGCTACTATTTTTTTTCCCTTTCAGGTCGCTTTACCTCAGTGAAAGCCACCGTGAAGCAGTTAAAAAACACTAAGTAGGAAGTTTCACCCTAAATCTAATCTTTACTTCAAGTCACGTTATTTACCTAAAAAGTTTTACTAGGTCTTTGTTGTCAAAGTTTTTTGAAATCCAATCCCTCATTGTTTGGGGTCTAAAAGCATTCAGTTTTTTCTATTTTGGAGATCCTCAAATTTCTGGACAATTTATTTTCTTTTTTTTACACTGTCCAATCAGCCACTTATTTCATGGGTTCATTCGTTCTTGGGATGTTTGTAGGCTACTGTATGTAAGAGATTTACCAAATACTTGAGAATTACCCAAGTTTTAAATCTTTGAAATTAGTTCCCTTGCTGGTCATAACATTATAAGATTTTTTTCCTAATAGCAGCATCTTTCAAGATACTATTTCTCTATAGGACAGAGGAAAGTAGCTTTTATGGAAGTAACAAGTCACACCTGGAATACAAGTGACTTAATTACTTTATAAATGATTTTATTTATATTATGAAGATATATGTTTTACTCACCTCACTGTGTGATGTATGAAAACAAGTTCTTGCCTTCATCTTCCTCCAGGTGGTGCTTTAAAAATCTGAGTTTCTTGCATTGTATAAACACCCATGCCTGCTATTACAAGTAGCTTCTTTTGTTACTTGGCAGGGAAAGAGAGGACTGAATCTTTTTATTAGGGCCACAGTCCACTGACAATAACTCAGTTACATGACAAAACCAAACTATAAAAGAAACTTAGTAATGTAGTTTTCCTTTTTGATCAGGAAGGTACTAGAGTATGGGGAACCCCATGACATCTACAAAAAGGTAGTAAGTCTCTCTTTTTGTCATAATATAGTGGACCCATATTTTTAGGACATTCCAAACACATGAAATATTTCCTCTTACTCTTCCTTTGTAATTTAATAAAATATTTTCCCCAAGTCAGCTCAAAAGTTACTTTAATTACCAGTTTTTAAAAAATTGGATGTTATAATAGAATCCAGGATATGCAGAAAAACTTAACTTGAGGACAGGAACAGTAAATGATGAAGGAAATTAGAAGTGTGAAGTATGTAACGATGTTTCCAGAAAATTTGCATGAGAAGGCAGTAACTAATGCTCAGAATAAAATCTGAAAATTCTGAATGTGGTGGGAACCATAAGTAAACTTAAAACTTAGCATCAAACCAGTAATGGAGTTTAACTTTTAATGAATATGTACCTATAAGATTCTTTTCTTAAAAATAGGGCCATAGCACAGAAAAATGACATATAAGAGGCAAAATATATATATGTACAGATTTTAAGTTTATCTTGGACCTTTGTCAACTTATAAAAGTTATATTCACACTGAACTATATTTTATAGGATAAAAAGTAATGATATTTCAATGACAGAAATTATATCTCTTGGAGTACAATGTGGAATTTGAAATGAATTAACTTAAGAAAATAGAATCAGAGAAATGTCTTAACTAATATTTTGAGAACAGAAAACTTAGTCAAAGACAGACTCAGTTTTAAAAACACGGAAGAAATACACTGCTTTATGAAATTTTGCATTCCGTAAAAATTTATTTTGTGAAATATGTCATACTAACATAGAAGACAATATAAAAACATACTTACATTCTTAAGAATAACTGTAAAACCATAACTATACAATTACCATTCAGGTTAAGCAACAGAAGATTTTTAGTATCTTTAAAAATACTTATGCTCATGCACATGTTCCCATCCACATCATCTTCTTACTCTTTCCTACTCCAGAAATTATTCACTTTTGTAATAATAATTACACTAATAATCTTTTAATAAAACAATACTGTATTAGATATATGAGCAAGGTAAATATTTCTTGGCCCTTTCATTAGACTCCCAGTGCATCACCCCAAAGGTAACTCAAAGTTTGTGTTTTCTTTTGTAAACTTTCAGTATACTGGGCTTTGGCCCATGCAGTAACAAGGATATAGATTTTTTTTTTTTTTCAGTATGCGGGCCTCTCACTGTTGTGGCCTCTCCCATTGCGGAGCACAGTCTCCGGATGCACAGGCTCAGCGGCCATGGCTCACGGGCCCAGCCGCTCTGCGGCATGTGGGATCTTCCTGGACCGGGGCACGAACCCGTGTCCCCTGCATCGGCAGGCAGACTCTCAACCACTGCGCCACCAGGGAAGCCCTAGAAGTATTTTTTTAATGCAAAAAAATGGCAATATCATAACAGGGCTCTGTACTTTTCCATTTAATATGTTTTGTGATGCTTTCTACGTCAGTGGTATGAATACACTTCATTCCTTCTAAAAGTCGAGTGTTTCATTATAGACCCAAATGACAATTTATCTGACCCCTGTTTTTGGCAAACTGGTTGTTGTCAGGATTTGTTTTAAAATGTGAAGGTTGTTGCAATGAATATCCTCATACTTATATGCCTGGCATTCTTATTTTAGAGAATATCTTTTAAATTATTCCCAGCAGTGGAATAAGTGTGTCTTTTATAAGTACAATTTTTTCAAAGTTGTTGGATGGGGGCATATTAGAGTCTTTGGGGAGTTGTGCTGCACATTTTGAAGGAAACACTATTCTTGGCATCCCCACTGTTAGTAATTGAAGAATTTCCTAATGGGACTGTGCCAGGCACATACCTTATTGAAGATGTTTTATAGTATAAAGACTAAATAGATTTATATTTGCCTAAATTGAGATGTACATGAGTAGAGCTCATGCTGTCATGAAGAAATAATTAAAAAATAAATGATTCCTAGATGAGTCAACTTAATCTAAAATACTGTATAACTGAAAATAAAATCATCAAATTTCCTTACGTTCTTAAAAATAATACATTTTTCTGAAAACCTGGTGGTTTATTTATAATCCATATTACCCTTTCATAATAATATATAACTAAATAAGTTTAGTATTGCACATAAACTTTTCATTTCAACAAATCTTTTTAATACATAGTAATTAAGATAAACTACTGTCATGTATACCTGCTGAGAAATCAGAAATTACTCAATGCAATTTTCTTTTTTTTAATAATCATGTAAGGTAACCAAGAACTAAAATAGTTCCCATTTATTTCTTTTTTCTGTACTATCATTTATTTCCAAGAAGTGATATCATTCAAAAGAAGAGAGAAACAAATGATTCAGCACGTACAATTTCACCTTAATTTTCTCTGCTAAACTGAACAGCTTAATCTGAAAAAAGTCCTTTACACATGTATTCAAATAGTTAAATTCTTGAAATAAATTTCTTCCCTGTTGGTAATCATTGTACTCTGATTCATAGAGTGTCCTTATTGCACAAGAAGAGAAATGGGAGAGTGAATTGTGAAATGTATAGACAGTTGTCAAAAATGTTCTCCACTGAGTAGCATAGGATAAGAAATATGGCCCTGATATATATGTTTTTAATTTGTATTTTTTCTTAAATCTAGAAGACATTTGTTTACCTAACTGTTTAGTAAAGAATCCTGATAAATGAGGACTTTAAGCCCATCCAACCTCAATAATGTTGCTGCTAGACTATGGATCTAGACAAAGTTGATCCTTCAACTACTGGGTGATTCAATAAAAGAGTAATGGACAGTCACTCTCCCCCTTTCAGAGTGCAAAATAACACATATTACTCTTGTCCTGCTTTGTTCTCAGCAGTAAGCTTTCCTTTCTCCTTTCATCTCCCTTCCTTCCTCCCTTCCTCCCTCCCTCCCTCCTTTCCTTCCTTCCTTCCTTCATTCCTCACTTCCCCCCTCCCTACCTTCCTTCTTCCCTCCCCCCACTCCCTCCCTTCTTCCCTTCCTTTCCCCACCTTTGGCCAGTTTGATGGTTTGACCCATTGTGAACAGGAGTCACATATTAAGCTGATCTAAAACCATTGAAACCATAATATATGCTACCAGTCATTATTTTATTTATTCCCAAGTTTCATTTTAAAATTAAAACAATATAGTTAATCAAATCTCTGTGCTTAATGGATTCTTATTCTCAATATTTATCATGTTTGATAATAACTTTTTAATGGAATTATGTTTTGGAGCCAGAGTGGAGAGTGGAGAGAAATTTAAAATCTTTTTTTTTTCTTTCAAGTTTTCTCTCATTTGGTTGTTCAAGGATAAACCTTAAGTGGATATTTTTATTGAAGTGTTTTCAATTAATATTAGAAATACTGATTCAAGCCATTTGCCAGATAAAATTTTCTTTATTGTCCTGATTTAAAGAGATGACTGTGAGATTGCACTCAGACACAAGGAGAGGTAACTTACTTTACAACGCCTTTCGAGAAGTTTACTGAAACTGTTTTGTCCTCATTTGAAAACTGTATTCTATAAAAAAAAAACTCATATACATATAGATAATCAATGAAACAGCTCTAAATCTTTATTACCTAAAATCTCAATTAGTGCGCTCTCTCTTTTTGACTTCTTTGCCTTGTTTTCTTTTTTCACCTTGACGTGTCAAATCAGTGTACATCCTACATCCCTGTGTTTTCTCCTGTCAAACGAGGGCTAGTTTAGATTATCTTAGATTAGTGTTTTCCTACATAAGATACCAGACTCTTAACTTCATATAAGGTAATAATAGGGCCTCTTGTGCTGTTATCAGAATTTGAAAGAACTTAATTGGTACAGTGCACTTATCTAAACGGTTATTTCTTCAATTTAACAATATTGCTGATTATTTTCTTTGAGGCTGATTTTTCCCACTTTATTTTATTTTATTTTTGCGGTACACGGGCCTCTCACCGCTGTGGCCTCTCCCGTTGCGGAGCACAGGCTCCGGACGCGCAGGCTCAGCGGCCATGGCTCACGGGCCCAGCCACTCCGCAGCATGTGAGATGTTCCCGGACTGGGGCATGAACCCGTGTCTCCTGCATCGGCAGGCGGACTCTCAACCACTACACCACCAAGGAAGCCCTATAACATCATGTATTGATAACTTGGAAAATACTGCCTAACCGTGAATCTTCCTAATAGTTACCCATTTTATTATGCACTATCAAAATACACACATACACTAAAATCCATTCTTTTTAAATGTCTTTGAGTACTGTGTGGCTGTCACTGGGGACACTAGTTTTCTAAAATTCTAATTTTCCCCTGAAAGTTCAAATTTTATCATCATCAGTAAATACTGTCAGGTGTTTTCTTTTTGCCAAATATTCATGTTTGAATAACCATCGTTTGTCTTTCAGTCATTCTTTCAAGTAAAAATGGTGTTCCGTGAAAAAAGCAACTAGTTCAGCTGATAGCTCACACAATTGCATGAGTGTTTTGCTGTGGGTAACAATTATATCAGTATGTAGTTGAAATGCTTCATGCTTTGTTCCTATGTCTTTACACAAATATTAAAGAAATATATCCACAAAGGTCAAAGTTTGATAGCATTAATAATTATTACTGTTTCCTCAAGGACATTCTTAAGTGAAACAGGCTTTTTTTTTTTTTCTTGTGAGTGCATGGCCGTGAACAATAAAATGGCAACTGGTACAGTTTAGTGCCAACACACTTAAACACCACTGTTTAAGACTAGTGACATCTTAGTGTTATTTTGAAAGTGGTTTGGCCTTAGGAACACCCTGAAACTGTCTTTAGGACCCTCAGTTTTTCACAAACCACACTCTGAGAACCACCAGGAAGGAGACATCCCACTTCTCCCCTACCCCACAGTAAAGCAGAGAAGTTAAATAACACAGAAGTTTATTCCTTTCCCACATACCAATCTGACCAATGTAATCTGGAAAGGGAATTCTTTTTCCCAAGATGAATCAGGAAGCTAGTTTCTGCCGTTTTGTGGTTAACACCATCCCAAGGAAGTTGTCTCCATCAGCATGACTGCCAGTCTATCCATGTTGCAGCTTGTGGGAAGAGGAAAGAAAAATTCATGGGCAATTATTTTGTTTGTAAATCTGTAAAACAGAGGTTGGACAACTTTCCAACCATGTTCTATTGACAACAACTTGGTTCAGTCTAGTTACTAGAAGAGCTAGAAAACTAGATGCTATGCATATGCCCCAGAAAAGGAAAGGATGGGTTTTGAGTGTGTGTATGTGTGTGTGTGAGTGTGTGTGTGTTTGTGTATGTGTCTTGGTGGAGGGAGGGGATAGAAAGGCGATCTCCCATGAATTTTGAATTTCAAGCATTAAAAAAAAAATCTGAAGCTTCCAATTAAATGGAACAATTTATATTTCAAAGAAATATATAATTACGGTAATTTAAAAATTAGTTTAGTAGATTACTGGGCAAAAAGAACCATAGAATCTTATTGGCAGACAACTTATCATTTACTTTTAGTTGAAAGAAAAACTAAGGACTCCTAGTTTTGGTTACCTCATCTAAGAAAAATACTTCAGAAAATGTTCTAAACAACTCTAAGTGACTCAAAATAGACACTTTAAGAGGAGAGAAAATGAAAGAAGAAAAGGTAGTGACTGATAACATTTTATATATAATTAATGCAATGATGGTGTGCTTGGGATTTTGTACTATCAAGGCTAAGCAATATTTGCGACATGGAGTTTTCATATAGCAAAGGAAAAAGTAAAACTAAACTACTATAGATAGCACAATAACATTTTAGACAATAACAGAACAGGTGAGCTGGAGCAAGGGGAAATGAATACATTCTTTTAAGATTGAAATCTCTTAAATAAGGTAAAATATTATTTTGTGTAATGATAAAAGACAATTTTCTTGGAGGACACATTCCTCATAAAACTGTAAGCACCAAAGCATTTAGAATTCCGAACATAAAGCTTATTTGATTAGAAATGCAGGAGAACTTGATAAAAATAGAATGATACTCAGGGACTAGAAAATATCTTTTACAGAATTAGAAAGATCTAATAGATATAAATAAGTGAGAACATATAGAAACTGAATACTGTAAAAACTCCACTCAAACATAAATATCTGATTGTGCGTTCTATGAATATTGATTATATGTATATTTTATTAGTGTCCAAGGAACACTTACAAAATTGCTCATGTACTTAGCTGTAAGTCTTAAAGTTTTTTTAAAAGTGCATATTTCAAAGGCTACAACCATGGTCATAAATTTAACAAATTTAGAAATAAATTGTAAAAATATGTTATAAAAATTTGAACTTCTTTAATATAAGAAACATGGTTATATTCAATGACCTGAATCCAAAAAGGAAATATTCCTGAAATTACAATCTTCAGGAAAGGCAATAAAAGGGAATATAATTAATAACAAAACTGATGACAGATCACTTGAACATATTTTAAAAGCTTTTGTATGTAAAACTGACTAAAAATAATTGGGGTAAATCCTCATCTTGTATTAGCTAGCTTTGCTGCACTAACAAATAAGCCTAAAATCTCAGTGGCTTACAGCATCTAAGATTTCTTTCTTGCTGATATCATAGGAGGGCTGCATTGGCTGTAGCTCTTCTCCAGGCTACAGGGACCTAGGCTAGGACTCAGGTTGAGGTATCAGTAACCACATGGAAAGTGCCATTTTCATGGCTCAGGGAGAAGCAACAAACACACAACTGCATTTAAAGCATTTGCTTGCACTTTGCCACTCAGATTTTATTTGCCAAACAAATCACATGTGGTCAGTGACACACACATTCCTTATGCAGAGTCTTTGAAATTCACCAGACAAGGACAGGGAAATATCATCCTCTTATTGGGATAGGAAAGGAGAGAATGATTTTGAAAAATAAAATAATCTTCCATGTATCTTACATCCAAAAACTCAACACAAATCAAAATTAGCTGGGGTAGCAGGCACTAAAAATTAAAGCTAAAATTAATATAAAATAATATTATGTTAGAAATGAGAAAGAATACATAGCCACAGGTACAGAAGTCATTGATTCAATCATATTAATATAATTTAATACATGTGAATTTATGGAAACAAATTTAAGGAGTAATGAAACAGATAATGCTCTAGCTCAGCAAAATTTACCAAATTATTAAAGAAGTATGTCCTTACTAAACTAATTACTAGATAAATTAATGTTAACTTATAAATGATGTTTTCACAGCTGAGATATATCTAATCTTTAAAAAAGAAATGTTACTTAACTCTCCCCAGAAGCATTCATTTTATACTGATTGAAAAACTTTATACGAAAAACTTTGTATCATTAAAAATGGGAAACCATAGATTATTTTAATTATAGATATATATCCAAATTTTAAATAAATTATTAACAAATATAGTCAGGTAGAGTGTCAGAATAATTACAATGTATTTCTTTTAATGGAAGGATAAAGTCAATATTAGAAAAATCATCAAAATAAGTTATTATATCAGGAAATTAATGGTGTTAAAAAAGTCATGGTATATTAATAGGTGCTTAAAAGGAGCTTGTGAATGTCTAGGAAACTTTCTTCAAATAGGCTTAAGTAGCATAGAGATAGAAGAGACTTATTTCATGTTATAATTCTAAGCAGAAAATTAGGCTCCTTTTGCAAAGATAATGCTTCATTATAACCCACTCCAAATCTCAGTGGCTTCCAACAACAACATTTATTTTCCTACTGTGATGGTTAATTTTACCTGTTAACTTTTGACTAGGCTGTGGTTGCTTGGTCAACACTAGTCTAGATTTGCTGTGAAGGTATTTGTAGATGTGATCAACACATAATCAGTCAACTGCAAGTAAAGCAGATTACACTCCATGATGTGGGTAGCCTCATCCAATCATTTGAAGGCTTTAAGAGCAAAGACTGAGATGTCTCAAAGAAGGAATTCTACCTCAAAACTGCCATAGAAATCCTGCCTGAGTTTCCAGTCTGCTGGCCTGCACTACAAATTTCAGACTTGCCTGCACTCAAAAATCTCATGATTCTTAACAATAGATCTTTCTTTCTCTGCCTCGATCTCTGTCTCTGTCTCTCTCTCTCCTCTATATATCTTATATACTATATATAGAACATATATGTAAATTCATATATACCTATGAATTCATAGAATGTCTTATATAGGATATCTATGAATTTATGTATTTATATGGATATATATATCTGGGATAGGTATATGAAATATATCTGGGGTATCTATACCTCATTGGTTCTATTTCTCTCAGGTTCAAGTCTACCACACATGAATTCACCCCAAGCCCAACTTGAAGGAGCAGTGGATTCTTACTTACAAGTCTGCCAAAAGACAAGACAATACAGCACACAATCCCATTTAAAGCCTCTGCTTGAATTGCATCTAATCACGTCTCTGTCCAAAGCACATCTCTGACCAAGACAAAATCAGAGGGATTGGCAAGTTCATATCAACCCATGGAAGAAGGAGGAATTCTTTTTAGAAAAGCCTACACACGACAGTACCAAAATTCAAATGTCAATTTTTGTGTAAATGAGAGAAAAGAGGAGTTCCATATATCATAATTATTTATTATTAGTTGGGAAATTTTGATTAATAAGTCAGTAAAGTAAAATAAGTGGTTTTAAAAAACTTTCAAAAATAATACATGAAATCATTAATTTTTGTTAGGTTAATTTGCTTTTGGAGAAATCCATTTTCTGGTAAATTACACTAAAAACAGAATAATTATTAGCATTTGTCTAGGCAAATGAAAAATATAGATAAATAAGCATACATTACAATTTTTGTATTGAAAATGATCAGCTTGTATGAAACGTAAAAATGATCCCATTACAAAATGACAAAGAATCTTTAAAATATTTAGAGTTAAAGGCAACAGTAAAGCTCTGGACTTTAAAAAAAAGTATTGAATCTTAACAGAAAACCTGAACAAGTAAAAATCTATACCATAATTTTGGAAGGGAAGATTTAGTATATATAAAATATTCAATCATAAGTATACAAATTAGTGGTAGTAAATATATTTGATACTATTGTACTTAGCATCTCAAATTTTAAATTAATTAATGATTTCAATTTTACGTGAACAACATGTATTGGAAAATTGTCAAAAATACTTTAGAATAAAGGTAATGAAAAAGATTTGTCTAACTAGATGGTAAATTTTGGATAATGAGGACTATAATATTAACATTGACCAAAATATCTTTAGGGCAGAATAGAAATATTCCATTAATATTTTATTAATATTTTTCCTTCCTATTGTCTTGTAGCTTAGGGACAAGTGGGGAATCGGATGTTAGCAGTGTGAATTAATGCCTCCTGATTCTATTTAACTAGGTTTTCAAAAAAAAGGAGCACAGAAAAGAACTGCAAGAGTGAAAAGGGATAGGATTTACAAATGCAATGTATTTTTATTTTTTATTTATTTTATATATTTATTTATTTATTTTTTTGCGGTACGCGGGCCTCTCACTGTTGTGGCCTCTCCCGTTGCGGAGCACAGGCTCCGGACGCGCAGGCTCAGCGGCCGTGGCTCATGGGCCCAGCCACTCTGCGGCAAGTGGAATCTTCCCTGACTGGGGCACGAACCCGTGTCCCCTGCATCGGCAGGCGGACTCTCAACCACTGTGCCACCAGGGAAGCCCTGCAATGTATTTTTAAATGAGAAAAGCAAAGTATGGAGATGTGTATATAATAAATTACTTATTATAATTTTTGTAAAATAGAAAATGTCAAGGAGTCTATGCATTAATAAAATTAGTTGCATTGGATACATGTAATAAGAAAAGATGCATGATGTGGAAGGATTTTGGTCTTGCTGGTTACTTTGATGGAAGAAGAGGTGAAGAAGAAGTTAAGCAAAAACAAGAGTAACAACAAAAATCCTAATGTTATAGTAGAAGAGGTCATGCCAAAGCCTCTTTAACCCATCATTTGCAGGAGTGCAGGGTGGCTGAACATGAGGACACTCCAAAAGGCAGGTAGGTGCATCCACTTTGGAGTTTATTTCACTCTTCCTATCTGAAGGTCAGGCTGAACAGAACTGAGAGAAATCTGGTCCTCATTTAAGTACACTTACCAAACACAGGAGACAGTAAACAGAAATAAAATTGCTCTTCTCAGATTCCCCTTAACTAAGACTTTCTCCGCTGCCACATCAAACAAATTCCATTCAATTCCAATCAGTTACATTCATTGTCACGGTGTGTACTAAGGGCTCACTATACTCCAGTCAATGTACTAAGCATGGGGGGAGAGAATGTTGAATAAAGCAAGCGCAGTTCTGGTCATTTCGGCATAATTCATGGTATAGAATGATAGTAATCTAACAATTACAATAAACTCAGGAAGGCTCTGGTAGTGCACATGCAGGGTGTTCAGGAGCACATGATTGGGGCACATATCTCAATTTAAGTGGGCCAGTGAGGTTTTCCCAGAAAGAGTGGGTCAAATCTGAGACCTAAATGGTAAGTATATGTACTCTGTGGGTATCAAACATGACTCCACAAATATTGTTCATGAACAAACACCACATTTCAGGTGTTGCCCCTTCATTGCAGAATGAGAAATACATTGATTTCAGGCCATGAAAAAAATACAGTATAACAGTAAATTAAGGTGAAGCCAGGCTTCTCATTGCAGAGAAAGACCATACTGTAAAAGATGATAAATAGAACTTTCAAAGCCTGTGCTTTTACTTTATTATACGAATCATGTAAATGTGTATTGCAAAAACAAGAGAACAACAGAAGTACAAATTCATTTACTAAGAGGAAAGATATACAAATGGGAAGAATTTCTAATATGAAGTAAAAATAAAAAGGTGCTATTAATGATAAAAATTCTAATAGCTACATCAAAATATTTCAGATATTTATTTAACATCTCAGAAACCTTATGGGGTATATAATATGTTAGAAAAATCAAAATGCAGTAGTAGAATTTAAATCTGGGCCAAAAGCACTAGAGAGCCAAATTAATATTACATAACCATTAAGCTGAGTTCAAAACTCAAAGCTCTCCTCCTCTAAGCAGAAGTATAAAACAAAGAAGAAAATAATGAAATAAGTAATTATAAGTGCAAAACTGGAATGAGAGATCCAGCAAGAAGAGGTCAGACAGACAGGATTGAGAAATAATTACCATTTTATGGAAGAATACTTCTCCTGAATTTGAAGGTGAATTGATTCATTGATATAGGAGGAAATATCCTAAAGCTATATAGTAAATATTGTGAATTTTTGAAATCCAGGAATAAAGAGAGAACCCTACAAATATCCAAGTAAAAACAGCACACACACAATTACACTTATTATACATATTAGCAATATGGGAAGAGTAATTATAATGCCTCAGTTTCTCAGTTATGAGTAGCACACAGTGGCTGGCCCAACTGTTCTCATTCTGAAGATAACTTAGACTGATATCAACAGAACTGCAAGCAGTAACACTGACCTCAAACACACTCCTTCTGTTCCCAGGTCTCTCAGTCACTGTAATAAGTTCCACGGGTACCAACAGGTTTTACTTCAGACAATTAAGATATAGTCCGAGGCCAGTCTATAACCAAAGGAAGAGTGTTTAGAGACCACCTGATCTTTGGTGTATTGTCAGTAATTACAAGGGGCACAAAATGAACCAACAAGCAACTCCCATCCCCAATGGAAACAGTCCATGGCCACTCGCTCTATATACAAACATATAACCCAAAGTGGCACAGGTCTTTTCAGTTTGGGATTTGTTGTTAAACTTGATTTGATTTGATGTGGTCAATTTGACAGGAGAGGGTGAAGACGATGCCTCTGTGTGGCCTCTTTCATCACAGGAAGTGGCAGACCAAATGGCTGTGACATTGACCACAGACCAAGTGTTAGCAATATAACCTGACAGGTCCTTTGGAGTATTTTCTAAGGGAAGGAAAGTGACTGTTAATTGATCCCATCATGCTGCTGACTGGCTCTTAGAACAGCTGGACTTCCAGAGCTCTCACCGGGGCTGGATTGCTACTACCACCCAAATGACAACAGCCGCTTTTACCTTTACCAAACCATCATTTAACCAAGCCCAGACATTTAGGAGAATCTCTGTAACTCAAGGTCCTCATGGAGCTAATGATTTTGCTTCAAAAGTGGAGTGACATATAAAGCTTCCCCAAAGATGAAACTGCCACTTTTTCTTTCTATCTTTCGGACATCAGCACAGCATAAGCTGATGCTATTCCAGGTTGGCTGTGCTCTTGAATGTAGAATTTCCACTTCCCGCTGAGGACTATATCGGTCCCTTCCCTTGTTAGCTCTTGAATCCCATTCAACTCACCCATAAATGGGCTCAATGAGTCGGGATCAGAACAATAGCGGTCTCTTTTCAAGTGGTGTACTTGGGGGCTGTATCAGACAGGTGGCGCTCTTCTACAGGAAGATGGCTTCTCTGTTTCAACAGCAATTCCATCCTAAAGTTGTGATTCCCCTTTGTCTTCCTGAGATTCTACGTTGCTTCTGCTGTACCACCCTGGAGGGGACCTGTCTGCATAACTACATGTGACTGTCCCTGAATTAGGAGAATTCTTTTTTATGCTTAATGGATGGGAAGAAAAAGCTTGTGAACAACAGTAAAGTACTATTACATTCAATGAAATGTACAGCAAAATGCCTTTCAATATCCTTCCTGGCCCACAAAAACACCACTTAAACTTCTCACCACTGCAAACCCCCATTAATTGAATGTGAACAATTCACTCCCTACAAGAACACAAACCAAATCGTTTGACATATGCTTGAGTTTGGAAAACAGCAGCATAGTATTCCTGGGTGGGAATGAAGGAGGAGTGAAGGCTCAGATGGGGGTAGGGGAAAGCCGTAGGAGGGAACTTTCTTTCTACCCTTTGACTACCTTCTCCCTGCCTTTCCACAGGGCACCACAGCTTTGCCCTTCTGGTTCTTGGTGTCTTTGTCATTCTTGTTTCCAACACTCTCTTTCTCCTGAGACTTGGTGGGAAGATGATAAAGGAGCCTGAATGAAGCACACATTAAAGTCTGAGTCCCTGCCTTCTCAAAGTTACCATGTGTAGCCAGAAGGGTGCAAATGGCTCTGAGTGTTCCTTGGAGGCAGGGAGATCTTGCCTTAATCATCTTTCTTCTTAGAGTGATGAGATCAACAGAGGGGAGGGAGATATCAGAGGGAAGAGAAGGAGAGAGTGACTCCACGCTACAGGATAACAGGCTTTTCATTTGCTTTCTGTTTAGAATGGCCACCCACTTGGTCTCGACCAAAAAACCTTCTAATGTGTTTTGCTCAATCAAACCTCTGTATTGAATGGCATGTTCCAACAGCCATATTGCCCTTCAGCTGGGGCTGCAGGGCTTTCTGCCCCCTTGTCATGACAATGCCCCTTCCTTCTCCCACCTACGGGAGTGGGAGAACAACCAAGGCACCCATCATTGGGCTTGTTTCAGTTCTACCTCTAACCTTCAAGTTCTATAACAGCTAAGACAGGGCCAAACACTCACTCCCCTTCCCCCACCCCATGCAACAACATCCTCTGTTCCTGGATACAAGGGGGTCTTCTCAGATCATCAATCCCTACCTGTGAAGCCCTCATTCTTCTTCCAGAAAACCATGTTTCTATCAGCATCTCTTTATCACTACCAAAACTGTTGCATCAGATATATAATTTTACTGATGTTTGATTGGATTTATTTGATCTTTGACTTGATATTGAACTAATAAATCAGCCTATTACAGTTTCATGGATGCAGGCACAGAGACAAAGACCTTTGTTACTCATGGCACAGGAAGCGGCATAAACAGGACATTTGCATCGGCTCCCCTTTTTCCAGGCTGACCCAAATTTGGCTCACCCAAATTTCCAGGTGGCAACACGGAAGACGGCCTCAGAGATGCTGCACATATAGTGGGCTTGTGTGGCAGTTGAGAAACACTGAACTTGGGGAAGCCTCCTCTTTTAAGGCAGTCAGTAATCAAGCTTGGCCTTTGCTAACTCGTCTCTCACAGCTGCTTGTTGCAAACACAACTCCAAGAAATAGTGCAGGTAAAGAGCATTCAGCACCTTGTGTTCTTGAGCTGCCTGATGCAAAAGGTACATTTACTAATGTTCACATAACGTCTGGGGACAGTGTTGCTTAGTTTTCTGCCACCATTGAACAAACACCTCCTTCCTCCAGTTTCCAATAATATTTTCCTGACTTTCCTTTAAGCACTTGCTAGCAGACTCCTCAATGTCCGGAACTCTAAAACAGATTCTTCAAGGCTCTTCAAGATTTTGCTAACCCTACCCTCAAAGTCCTCCCAGCTATACCTCACTTCCTGGTTCCAAAACCACTCTCATATTTGTAAATATTTGTTACAGTATCACCCCATTGTATTAATATACATTGTTAAATATATACATAATAAATATATATTAGTTAGATACTGCTTTGTAACAAATTATCCCTACAGCTTAACAAGTTAAACAATGGGTATTAATTATCTTATGCAGTGCCTGAGGGTCAGGAGTCTGGGGTAGCTTACCAGGGAAACATGGCTCAGCCTCCTAGTTAATCACAGGACATGGTCATCAAGCTGTCAACCAAGGCTGCCAGATCTGGAGGCTTGATCTGGGCTGGAGGATCTCACTCACATGGTTATTGATAAGAAGCATTAAGTCCTCCCCAGCTACTGGGAAAAAGACTTAGTTTCTCACTATATAAGCTGCCCCTCAAAGCTGCCTGGTTGTTCTCAAGACAGAATAGCTGGCTTATCCCAGAGCAATTTATCTAAGAATGAAAGGCTGACCTAGTATCAGAAGTTACTCACTATCATTTTTGGAGGTATGCCCTTCATTAGAAGTGAGCACCAAGTCCAACCCACTTTAAAGGGAAAAGGGAATTAATCTTCATCTCTTAAAAAGAGGAACACAAAGAAATTGTAGGTATACATCAAAACAACCATGGTGTATGAGTTTCTCAGGCTCTCTTTTATCAATCTTCTATTGTTAAACATTTGTATTGTGTGTATATTTTAAAAATCTTATAATAGAGCAATAACAGGAATTTCTGATATGTCATAAATAAAAGTTGACGTGTGTCCATCAGAATTGTCTGAAGATAAACTCCTATATTTCAACTTGGTTAATTTGTATTTTCTTTTGATATATGTTAGAAAATTACCTTCTGAAAAAGTCTTAAAATAAGGAAGGAAATTTCAGGCCAACCTGTGTGTACAAAATTGCAAAATATAAGGTTAGGAAAATGCATATTTTGCTTGAAGAATCATTGACAGCTTTTTTGTTAAACATAAGGTTATTAATGTATATTGATAAATTGTCTTATATGTGTCATATAACTTGCTGAATTTAAAATTTATATAGATAAAATCTAGTCACTAAAGAAATCTAAAGGTATTATTTTTTTCTGGGATACTAAAAAAATTAGTATTTGAACATTATGGATCAGTTACATAAAAAATATTGACAATCTCTAATTAACACAAATATTTTTAACATTATTTCTTAATAGATGCCTCTTATTAGTCATTAATTCAAATCATTAATTTATATGTTCTTACATGTTTTTAAACAGCTATTTGCATTTTGGCATTGAAATATACAATGAAATAATTAATTTAATCTTCAATTGAAATGTATGCTCTTTTTCAGCATTGGATCACATCACAAACAGAATCTCCAGTACCTCACAAATAGGTAGCCTACCTCTAGACCACCCAGTTTGGATGTTTGACCTGTCTTTGAAATTCTACTTTGTAGTTGCTCAATTTCTCTTCAAAAATAAGGAAACATCTAATGATACTTCAACAAAGAGATAGGCACTGTGCACAGATTTATTCACAGTAGAAGCTAGTATAGATAGTCCCCATTGTCCTGGAGTCCTTTACAGAACTGGCCACATAGATAAACTTCAAGCAAGTTTCATTTTATGTTATTTGGTAAGTTTCATTTTATGTCGTTTCAGTAACTAATGTTAAATGCAGAAGCAAAAATGAGAGCCAAATTCACAATGAAAATAGCATTGTAAAATTTCAGTTTACAGCTAATTTATTCACAAAAAGGCACGTGATGATTTAGCATTTCAGGACATCTTCTGCTTCACATTATACTCCACAACTAGCATACTTTGCCAAATTTCCCAGTTCTCTTTATAGACTGTGAAATAGATTGCAAAACTATGGGGAATTTAATGAAAGGGGACTATGAAAAGTCAATATATCAATTTTAAAGAAATATTCAATTGAACTGGGCACTTTTCCAACTAAGGAAGACACTTAGTAATGAAAATCCCATGGTCACTGTCCTCATGGATCATACATTTTAGTAGGAAAATAATAAAGTATAGTAAACAAATGAGTAAAATGTAAGGAATGTCACATTGTGATAAGAAAAATGAAGCATACATTTCTAGGAGTATGTTTTTGGGATTATTTCAATGGGTAATCAGAAAAATTCTCATGGAGAAGGTTCTGTTTAAACAAAGACTGAGAGATGTTAGGGAGTATGTTATATATGTGAGGGGCAGATCATTCCAGCAAATGCAAACTATCTGAGGCAACAGGGATGAAGAAGATTGTGGGAGAAGCTGGATTCGACTAAGAGATCAGGACTTTTGCATTGCTCCAGTGCCATGCCATTACTCCATGCTAAGGCTGAGATGCCTTCTAGATATCCAAGTAGAGCTATCAAGTACACAGGTAAACATAAAGTTTGAAGTTCACAGACAAGGTATGGAGAAAAGATATATTATTTTATCAAATATAGGTTTCTAAAAATAGATTTCTTTTTCTCTTGATTGAATGAAGATTCAAATCTCAACGCTCCATAGAGTGGCATATATAATAGATTATACAATCTGATGTGTAATATATATAAATATATTAGATTTTTTGTCAATATATTTCTTTACATATGTTTTGTCTACTAGGAAAACAATACTGAGGCTTTATTGGAGTGGAATGATGGTTACTTTTATGTGCCAACCTGGCTAGGCTATGGTGCCCATTTGTTTGGTCAAACACTATTGTAGAAGTAATGTGAAGGTATTTTGTAGATGTGATTACCATCTACAATCAGTTAATTTTAATAAAAAGAAATCACGCTTCACAATGTGGGCGAGCCTCATACAATCACTTGAAGGACCTTAAGACCAAACACAGAAGTTTCACTGGCCAAGAAGAAATTCTGCCTCAAGACTGCAGCATAGAAATTCTGCTTGAGTGTCCAGCCTGCCAGACTTGTGACTCAAGGCTATATCAAATCCTGTCTGAGACTGCAGCCTGAGGGCCTGCACCACGGATTTTGGACTTGCTACCTCCAGAATTATATGTGAGCCACTTATAAAATCTCTTTGTAAAGATATTTATTTTAATGATAGATGTATGTATCCCATTGATTCTGTTTCTCTGGCTAGCCCAGACTGATACAAGTAGACAAATCAGGTGCCTGGTTTTTATTATTCTTTCTCTCTCTCCATTGCATAACAGAATGCCTGATACATAGTATGCTTTCAACTTCAGTAAGTAGTTGGAGAGCACTGTAATGGTTTTAGGAACTGGAAGGATTCGTGATGTTGGAGATGAAAAATATCTTAAAGTTCTACATTTTTATGAGCTCCAAGACTCAGAATAATTATTCATATCCATCCACCCCTATATAGTGTTCAGCACAAAGTGTGTACCTAATAAATATTTGTGAATGTTAAATCTGTTATTTAGTAAGTTAGTAAGTGACTGATGAGCAATCATTATCATTAATTTTATCTTCCCTAGAACATGGTACATCAAAGTAAGGATGGAAGAAAAATTACAGATCTAAAAGCCTGAGACAGAGTCAAGCACAGGCAATTATTGATATAAACAATAATAATAACAAGTATTATTCACTGAAAACCTTAATAATATCCATCCTAACACTTCTTAACAATGCCAGTAATATTATTTGCACAATTTATAAAATAAACATAATTAAATTACCAAAGTGAAATATATCATTCCTTTATATTAAATTGATTATTTAATATTAAATGTCATCGTGTGTAATTTTCAAGTGAATCGTCTGTTTGTATGGTACATGACAAATCTGTTACAAATGTAGATAGGTGTCACTCTACCCCATTTAGAATACGATTTTGGAGAAGAACAGCAAATTTTGAAAGTAACTGAAATAAAAAAAAATATTTTAAATGACTTTTTCTTTTACATATTTGTCCACCATATGATTTGTTACAATGTTAAGAATGATATGGTCTATTAACAACATAATATCTATATGAATGTTCCTTTTACTTTGTTTCCTACTTGCCTTTTTATTTTTCCCTCAAACCCATATAATTATATGCAAGCAATTGTTTTCTAATTTATTCACCTTTATTGCTCTATCAAAATCAGGTCCGAGTACGTTATCTCACCATACATCCCACTTTTCAGTAATTGACAACTGAACCATTATTAATGTACTCTGAATTTTCCAAATAATAACCTGGTTCCAACATTGAGTTAATTGCAGTTTGTTAACACAATCATTCCCAAATCATTAATTTTGTATTTATTTGCTAAATGGTAATAACACATGGCATATGAAATAAATTTTAGCAGTATATTTTCTTTAAGCTTCTAATTAAAAATATATGCACTGATTTATGATTTTAATTTTTTATATTGATCATTATAGCAAAATAAGCAACTTTTTCTTATAATTAATCCCAAACTTTACACAAGTGGATAGCAGAAAGTTCCATCTAAAATTTGAGATAGCAATTTTGAGGGGTGTATATTTATAGTCAGCCATTTTTTATTGATATCTTTTCATATACTCCCAATTAATTCTACCATTAACAACAACAGAGAAAGAACTTCTGTAAGAGCTTCTAAAAGTAAATTTAAAATATATTTCGTGTGTTATAAAGAAATTTTATTCTAAATTTTATAAAGCTAGATAAAACAAGATTTCACTTTCAAAGGCAGTAACTTAAAAATGGCAAATGTTTCTTTGTGAACATATAGCAGGTTTTACTGTGATGAGAAAATATAAATAAAGTTGTATTTTTTTTCTATTTAGAAATTACAGACTGGGTTGTATTTTGCATAATATGGGATACTTGATTAAGATAGACCCTTGGTGAAATTTACACCTGATGTGGCTGCTCTGTTTTGAAAGGAAACAGCTGCTTTCCTAATGTTCCTGTGGTTTTATGAACACAATGCTTGCTTTATGAGACAAAGTGGATTCAAATGAGCTCCCTCACATCCCTCCAGAAACAAATTTCTCAAATGTTTTGTAACTTACTATTGCTTGATAAATGTTATATTACTGGTTATTCTAGGTGTTATGCCTCGGGCTCCTTAAGCGCTGCCATTTTCTTGTTTATTTTCTTCTTAGGCTAGGGAATTGCTTTATGAACTCTGAGTCATAAAGGGGAGCAACAGAGTGGGAAGAAAGCCATTTGATATAATACTTCTTTGACTGAAAAGGAAATTGGATTTTTCCTGTTGCAAAGAGGTTACAAATTTTATTGTTAAACGAGCTAAAGGATACTTATTTAATAAGACATAGGTCTAAAATGGAATAATTCTTTAATCCCAGGCACCCAGCAATGCTCAATAACAGATTTTTCATAGAATATCCACATTTGATAACCTTACACTTTTATTATAACTTCGATGGATTGTTTTCCGTATTTGTTTTCAACCTTCCTATATGGATAAAGTAGACATTTTTAAACTGAGAAATCCTTATGTGAGAAGTAGCATCATTTATATTTGACATAAGTTTCTGAAGTGATTTATAATGAAGCTAAAATGTATTAAGCCAATGTGGAAATGAGAATGTCATTAAGTATACGTGCATAGTACTTATGCTGGCAAGAATTTCAGTTTAGTCTTTGTCTCAATTGTCTTAAGACGATCCTCTATTGTCCTTTTAGAGGAACCGCAAGGAAAGTAGAGAATGGAAAATGAATTAAATTTAGAATTGTAGAATATGTTAGGCTGCATGCATTTTAAATCCACACTTCAAAATATAATGAAATAGCAGTATCTGAGAATCAAACCTCTATTTTAATAACTATAGACCCCTTATCCCATATGAATTGCCTATATATTATACATATATTATTATCCTCTTTATAATTACTCTAAGTTGTCTAAGATTATATGAAAAACATAGGCAGAAAAAAGATCTAGCAGGAAAATGTGAATATGGGAATTTCAGAGTCAGTAAATGAAACGAGTATATCTGCCTAAAATTGAAAAAGATGATACATTTGAAATGACTGTGCTTAGTTTTTAATAACTTCATGACAAATCATTGTAAGTACCAGTTTCCTGTCTTTGAAGAGAGTGCAGAAAAGAAGTATGAGTGAGAAAATAGCTGTTTTGAAGTGATAAAATTTCAAAAAAAAAAAAGTAGTGTCAATACACTTCTTAATGAAACTTACACACTCAATCATATAAAGTTATTTGTCTTTGAAGGTCTATATAATTGAAGGTTGTCTGTATTGCATTTCTCACATTATGATTTTAACCGATGAGTTTCACATTTCTTGTGTCATCCTTTATTTCAATAGCCACATTACAATTTCCAGGAACTCACAAACCTGGGAAGTCAAATGAACACATTCTCTGTCCTCACCACTCCTTGTACCCCTATTCCAGCTTGTAAAATTTCCAACGAATTTGCAAACTCTCAGAAGAGAATTTGCCTAACATCTGTTTCTGTGGAAATCCATCCCACAGCTTATTTGTCTACCGTTCTGTGGATTCGAAGTGTTTTCCACTACTACAGCTGTTGCCTTATATCCCTGGTAAATCCACTACCTCTTTACCTCCAATACCTAAAAATGCAAATCCCTAACACACAGCTGTTGTGTATAATAGGTTTTATTGAAGGTCTATGTTTACTCAGTGGTGGTACTGCACAGCGAAGCAAAGGGTACGTTCAAAATTGGAATTTTTTTTTTTTTTTTTTTTTTTTTTTTTGCGGTACGTGGGCCTCTCACTGTTGTGGCCTCTCCCGTTGCGGAGCACAGGCTCCGGACGTGCAGGCTCAGCGGCCATGGCTCACGGGCCCAGCCGCTCCGCGGCATGTGGGATCTTCTTGGACCGGGGCACGAACCTGCGTCCCCTACATCGGCAGGTGGACTCTCAACCACTGCGCCACCAAGGAAACCCTGGAATTTTTATCTTAGCTATGCATCTGCTGCTCCTTGACACAGGGCGTTTCTCATGGGGCCCCATATGATGTTCTTTTCCTACAATGAGCTTACTCAGTTTCTCTTCACTACCTAACCCTCTTTCTCTAAATTCTTTGACTGTCTGGTTTAGTGCCTTGAAACTCTACTCTTTTAAGCCCACTTGTGGGAAGCACCAAATTCCCATTAATTTCTTTGTTTAAAGCTTCCTCACTGGTACAATGCTTGGAGTCTTTATTTTTTTTTTTAGCAAAAAGCACTTGTCTTACTAATAATAATGCTTTCTTCCCACAGCTATCAATTAAAATAATATATTTTCTCTTATACATACATAATATATTTAGTAAATCAAATGTTAAGGTTAATATGCATAAGATGCTTGTTTACAAATGAAGGGCAACTATAAAATGTTCAAAAATCTCTTTATGATAACATTAATAAAAACATTAACAGGACTTCCCTGGTGGCGCAGTTTTTGAGAGTCCACCTGCCGATGCAGGGGACACAGGTTCGTGCCCCGGTCTGGGAAGATCCCACATGCCACAGAGCGTCTGGGCCCGTGAGCCATAGCCGCTGAGCCTGCGCGTCCGGCGCCTGTGCTCCGCAACGGGAGAGGACACAACAGTGAGAGGCCCACGTACCGCAAAAACAAACAAACAAACAAACAAAAAACCCATCAACAACAACACCTGTTAGCTGATGCTCATGACTACAAATTTAGGTAAAATAAGATATTTTGTGTACTAATTTACCTAATTTCTTGTTTATGTTAATATCAGCCATAGTATTAGTTACAATTAATATCAGCCATTTGGGGTAAACAAAACTGTCAGATTCAAATTTTTTGATGTTACATTTTTCATGGATCAGTATCAATTGTCAAGATTTTTTTTTTAACTGTAAAAAGGCAAGCTTGGGACTCCCTGGTGGCACAGCGGTTGAGAATCCAGCTGCCAATGCAGGGACATGGGTTCGAGACCTGGTCCGGGAAGATCCCACATGCCGCAGAGCAACTAAGCCCTGAGCCTGCACTCTAGAGCCCACGAGCCACAACTACTGAAGTCCGCATGCCACAACTGCTGAAGCCTGCATGCTTAGAGCCTGTACTCTGCAACAAGAGAAGCCACCACAATGAGAAATCCGCGCACCACAATGAAGAGTAAACCCTGCTCACCGCAAGCAGAGAAAGCCCGTGCCCGGCAATGAAGACCCAACACAGCCAAAAATAAATATTAAAAATAATAATAATAAAAAAAAGGCAAGCTGTCTTTAATTTACAAAATGATACAGAAGTACATAGCTAACTTTTTTGGGGGGGAGAGGGGACTTTTAATTTTTCTCCCCTTAATCCCGGACCAATATTCTTGGAAGGCTTTCCCACACCTCCAAACCTGTTTAAGTTTGCTCCATATTCCAGATACCATCCATTTCAGTGTAAGACAAGCACAGTGTGTCTCCCTGTGGGGTGAGTGGTATATAATGAACAGAGACCGTAATGGCTAAACTCCACATGTATATTACATATTTTATGTTGAGCCTTCTTTTAATTTGGCTGTGTTGGGTCTTCATTTCTGTGCAAGGGCTTTCTCTAGTTGTGGCAAGCGGGGATCACTCTTCATCACGGTGCGCGGGCCTCTCACTGTTGCGGCCTCTCTTGTGGAGCACAGGCTTCAGACGCGCAGGCTCAGTAGTTGTGGCTCACGGGCCTAGTTGCTCCGCGGCATGTGAGATCCTCCCAGACCAGGGCTTGAACACGTGTCCCCTGCATTAGCAGGCAGATTCTCAACCACTGCACCACCAGGGAAGCCCTATATTACATATTTTAAAAGGTATTTAATTGATTGACTTCAGGGTGCAGCTATCTTCAATGGTATTTTAAAAATAGAATTTATTTTAGATTTACAGAAAATTTGAGAAGATAGTACAAAAAATTCCCACATATCCCATATCCATTTTGTTTATTATTAACATTTTCCATTAGTGTGTTGCTTGTGTTACAATTAACAAACCAATATGGACACATTCACGTCACCTAAAGTCCATTCTTTTTTCAGATTTTCACCTTCAGTAGGATTTTTCCCTTTATAAAATGTATGTGAATTCCCAAGGAATTAAACTGATATAAATGATAATAATGCCATTAATTTCTAAATAAGGAGCTGCCAATATATATGTTTTCCTTTGAAGTACATGTATTTTAACCTTATGGATGGCTCTCAGAAATATTAGTCTATTTTGGTAACTTGGCATCAACACTCTATCATTAAATATGATTTAGAAATTACCAAAAGAAATCTTTCAGAAACTGAAAGACAGAAAAGATAAAGGGCATCTTGAAAACTGCTACTGAATTTATTTTGAGTTCTTTAAAAAAGTCATTTTAAATAGTTCTATCTATCAAAAATTATTAGCTCAAAATATTACATTATTTAAGGATACTGTTTTCTTTCTCTTAAAACCATTAGATAAAATATTGAGTCCTACTTACATAAACGTATTCAGTTGTGAAAAGTATCTGTACCAGCTGATAAAAAGTGTATAAATTTTCAATTAGTTTCTGAAACCACAAAAGAGACTTATATGTGCTATGGACTGAATATTTTCTCCCCCTCAATCTTCCCCCCCCACCCCAAATTCTGTATGTTGAAGCCCTAATCCCCAGTGTGATGGTTTGGAGTTGGGGCCTTAAGGATGTGATTAGGTCATGAGGGTGTAGCCCTCATGAATATGATTAATGCCCTTATAAGGAGAGACATGAGACAAATAATCTCTCCACCTTGTGAGGATGCAGCAAGAAGGCATTTGTCTGCAAACCAGGAAGCTAGCCCTCACCAGGAACAGAATCAGCAGCACTTTGATTTTGTACTTCCCAGCTTCCAGAACTATGAGAAATGAAAAAGTGTTATTTCAGGTACCTGGTCTATGGTATCTGTTACAGCAACCTGAGCTAAGATAGTATGAAAAAAATATATTATTTCTGAAGTAGTACTCTCCTCATTTATTCCTCCATGAGGTATGTGACAAAATTTGAAACAATTTGTTGTCACTGAAATTTGGTTACCATCCAGGGAGAAAGGCTGTAGCCTCCTGTGAATATTTTTAAAAGCAAAATGAGCACACTGCTGCGATGTGCTGGGCAAGCTGTTTTTCCAAAGCAATTAGAATTTCACTTTTTAAAATTTGTCGGTAAAGTGAATGTGATTAACTTCATCTTATTAAACAGACATAAGACTACTGATCAGGAAAAGATATATTTCTTAATCCATGCTTGAATATACTATATTATAAAATTAATGATATGTTTGATATTAGTGACTCTGCATTTATAATTTGTTTATTAAAATGATTTTTAAAAGAGTAAAGACAATTTTTTCTTTCCGTAAAACAAGACAACAAGCTCCTGGATTGTTGTCAGAGATAACGTCTGGCCAGCTCCTGTAACCTAGGTAGTTTTCTCACTGTTGTCAGATGCTAGTACCATTATGAGCTTGCTTGCTACCATTATCCTTTAAGACACAAAACATATTTTTATTTTTTGATTTAAAAATTTTTTTATTGGAGTATAGTTGATTTACAATGTTGTGTTAGTTTCCGGTGTATGGCAAAATGAACCAGTTAAACATACACATATCTCCAGTCTTCTTTTTTAAGATTCCTTTCCCATATAGGCCATTACAGAGTATTGAGTAAAGTTCCCTGTGCTATACAGTAGGTTCTAATTAGTTACCTATTTTATATATAGCAGTGTGTATATGTCAATCCCAATCTCTCAATTTATCCGTCCCTGCCCCTTATCCTCTGGTAACCATAAGTTTGTTTTCTACATTAACTTCTGCTTGTAAATAAGTTCATTTGTACCCTTTTTTTAGGTTCCACATATAAGGGATATCATATGATATTTGTCTTTCTGCGTCAGACTTATTTCACTCTGTATGAAAATCTCTAGGCCCATCCATGTTGCTGCAAATGGCATTATTTTGTAATTTTTTATGGCTGATTATTATTCCATTGTATATATGTAACACATCTTCTTTATCCATTCATCTGTTGTTGGACATTTATGTTGCTTCCATGTCCTAGCTATTGTAAATAATGCTTCAATGAACATTGTGGTGCATGTATCTTTTTAAATTATGGCTTTCTCCTGGTATATGCCTAGGAGTGGGATTTTTGGAACATATGGTAATGTACAAGACATATTTATGGAATGATTTTTGTCCTTTGAGAAAGGTCACTTAAAAAGAATGTAAAGTTCTGAAATGTAAAAAGAGTTGTAGAAAGTGCATCAGTCATATTAACAGAAAGTTTCTTGGTAGAGGAAGTTGGGAATGAGCATCTTAAGAAATTTTTTTCCCCCTTACACTTTTCCTTTTTTCACTAGTTTTTTTAAATTTTGTTTGTTTTTGGTTTTGTTTTGTCTTATTGTGAGAATGAGATAGGCTGGGACCTGGGACTTCGGACCATTTGCTGCAGTGCTTGCACCTGGACAAATGTCTTCTCCAGCAACAGGATACAAAGAAGCTCTAAGGGACTAAAAATAAGTGCATGCATGCACAGTTGGGACAAATTCTGGACAACAAGATACCAAAAGACCAAAAGCCCGACTGCTGCTTCTGAGGTGTTGAGAGCAAAATCAGGGTACTGGGCATGATCCTTGCATACAGCACCACCAAGGGAGTGGGCAGACCACCTAAGCCACCCTTCCTGCCTGACCCACAGCTCTAGCCCTATGCTCACCCCATTTAAGGGACCAATTCACCCCCACTCCCTCAGGCAGCAAGCAAGGAAACTTGTTACTTGTTTTCACTCCATCATGCTGCAGCACAAGTCCTAACAATGCCTTGCCTGAATTTCTTCTCTGGCATCTTATCAATTTCTATTGACTAAGGAGTCCAAAAACCCAGGTTGGTAACAAGAACATACCCAAAGAAAGTGCCAAAACATGTATGCGCAGGATAAATATAACTCTAAACCACACTGTTATACAGCATCATCCATCAAGAGGTAGAATGTGGCCAGTGCCCCAAGAGGCTCTGTGTTCCCATGTTCAATCATGTTACACACTTTCCTTTTCAGAAGTAACCATAGTCCTTGCTTTTGTGATATCCATTTCCTTGCTGTTCTTTATAGTTATGTTTTCTCTGTTTTGGAACATAAAAAAATTTAATAACACTGTAGTTTCTGTTCTGTGTCTTATTTCACTTGTTGAAAAATTTCTAAGAGACTTAGCTGTGTAATTGCTTGCAAAATTTCTCTATTTCCAATGATTGAATACTTTCATAATGTTTGAAAACACACAGTTTATCTATATATTCTGCTGTTGAGATATGTACATACATATATATACATATATATATATATATACATATATATATATATATTGGGAAACAGCTGTCTTGTGATGTAACACTTTCTTTCTAGAAAGGAAAGAAAACAGATGACATAGTCTTATCTTCACGTATATATGTTGGTAATAGAAGTTCTGATACACCAACTAATGATTTTGTTCAAAGATAAATCCTTATGTAAGAGATGCTTTTGGCCTCTAGTTCAGAACTGCTTATTCTAAATGAACCTAGTATCTGTAGATGTATAGGGCATAGTTCCTGGGAAAATTTTACATGAACTCTGTAAATACCTGGATATTATATAATGTAATAAAAATGTTTCATAACCTAAAGTGCTCCCTCTTTGTGGGATGAATGTTATCCTCATTTAGATAACTCATCTTCATTCTCAGCAATCAATATGTGTCTGGTGAAGAAAATATCTAGGGAGCTGTGTGGATTCTCTTGGATCTCTCTGTAGTTCTCCTGGGCCTCTTGATTGCTTGTACCCTAGAAATTATCTGTAACCTATGTCATTGGGTAATATCTTTGATTTGGTGAGTCAGATTGCCACAGTCATTCTTTACATTACCTCAAGAATAGACACTGCTACTGAGTCTGAGCATGCATATCCCAGATGCTGTGGAGTTAGCTGACAATGGCTCACAGCTGCACCTGCTCTAATGAACTGCCCTTTGGCTGATGGGAGTCACTTTTCCTGGAGATACCTGGATGGAATTCCATTCTATAGTCATCCTAAAGATTCTCACTCACCACATCCTTTTGAAACTCTAATTCACACTCAGCCTTATAAGTTCTCCTCTATGTCTCCTACTTCTGCTCTCTCTCTAATTATTAGGTAGATTAAATTATCTTTTCTGACTTTGTCCTTTCCCCTTTCCCCTTTAGTCCAGCTTCCCATGTCTGTTTCTCTGCACAAGCCTTGCTCATATTTTTTAAAGCTGATTCAGGAGAAGTTGATATTAATTTGGTAATTAATAGTAGCTGATAATTGCACTGATGGTAACTGGTAATCGTTAATTGGTAATTATTTTTTCATTTTTTCATTCTAAATGTAATGCTGTTGTGCATTTCTTATTCATGATTTTGCTAATTTTATTGACACAAGAAACCTACAACATTCAGAGAAAGCATAACACATACCCATTGTTACTGCCTAAATAACAATGTGTGCATGTGACTATATGATCATAAATAAAGGAAAGGGAAGATGCAACTCAGATTGCTGAAACTAGTTGGAGGAGAGAGAAGGAAAGGATAAAACACAAGAGACCAAGAGGACAATGCTTACTAAGACAACTCTAAATTGGTGCCTAAATAAAAGATAGAAAGAAAGACTGAGAGAGAGAGTGAGAGACAAAGAGAGAGAGAGAGGAAGGAGGAGGAAAATATGAAATAATTGAGCAATATATCCTTTTAAACAAAGCATTAAGAAACTAAAGTCTTGAAGCAGTTCCATGAACTGGGTATTACATGCCTAGTAGAGGGACGTAAAAAAGGGTAAAAAACTTACTCCCCATACAGGAGAGAAAACACAGAGGTGTTTACTAAAGACTATACATTTTCTGGAGGCTCCTCTTATTTATCTTCTTGGCTTTTTCATCATTTTTGGAGGAAAGAATATGTGTTTCTAAAATCACTAACCTCCTGTTTTCTTACTTGTACTGATTCAAATTTCCCTCCTTGAATAAAACAGATCTGGTGATAAATATTTCTTAGTCCATTTAGTCTGTTGTAACAATATACCACAGACTAGGTAACTTACAAATAGCAGAAATTTCTCACAGTTCTGAAGGCTGGAAGTCCAAGATCAGAGTGTCAGCATAGTCAAGCTAGGGACGTCTTCTGGTTGCAGACTTCTCACTGTAACCTCACATGGCAGAAAGAGGCTAGGGGGCTGCGTGGTGTTTCTTCTATAAGAACACCAATCTTATTTATGAAGTTTCCACCCTCATAATCTAAATACCTCCCAAAGGCCTTACCTCCTACTACCATCACATTAGGGATTAGGATTTCTACATATGAATTTTGGGTGACACAATCATTTAGACCATAGCAAATATCATTCAACAAAATATACAACGTCTGTTCTCTGCTTCTTGAATGATATCTTCATTTAGGTTGACCATTTTAAAATATATTCACTGATTTATTTCATTCTTGAAAGCAGACATAGATTTCTATTCGTGAATTTGTTTAGCATATCCATTTAACCATCCATCATTTATTTATTGGGTACCTGTTATATTGGAATAGAACTCTGCACGAGAGAGAAAAAATCTGGGTAGGGAAGGCCATAAATGAATTCTTATAGATCATTAGATAGTGATACATCATATGAATAGAAATACAGTAGGGCATAGACATCAGAGTGCTTTTGGTAGAGAGAGTGTTCCTGCTTATATAGACTGGTAAGGGAAAGCTCTTATAAGATGAATTTAGCTCTTATAAGATGAATTTAGCAGGGACATAAAGGCAGAGATGAGTCAACCCCAAGACTTTCTTCAGAAATAAAATTTTAGGAGGCAAGAGCCACTAATTTAAAGGTCTTTATCTGAGAGAATACTTGGCTACTATAACTGCAGCAGAGTGGGCTGTGTGAAGATTTGAATGGCATGAGGTATAAGAGATTATGGATTGGTAACAGATAAAATCAGTGTTTTGAGGTCATTTTAAGGACATTATGTCTTACTCTTGATCCCATGGAAAACCACTGGAGAGTTGATTGAAGAAAGGATATGATTTAACATGTTTTAAATGGGTCATTCTGGCTGCTGTATTGATAATAAAATGTAGAAAGGCACATGTGAAAACATGGGAAGAAATGTTTTCAGTAGCATAAGAGAGATACGATAGAGGTTTGTACTAGAGTGGTAGCATTGAGGGTGCTGAGTACTGATGAGAAATGGTTGGCTTCTTGTTGTATTTTGAAGGGTTACCTCATGCGTTTTTGATATATTGCATGCAGGTTGGCAGATTAATTTAGGAACCAAGGCTTATTTCAAGGATTTGTAGACTAGCAATATCATAAACTGAGAGGGAAAATATTGTGAAGTCACCAATTTTGGAAGAAAAATAGGAGTCTTATTGTTATTTGTATAGAGTGTGAAATGTTTATTACTACTGAAACCTATTAGGTGGTCGAATCTGGAAGACTGTCCTCGGGCGTTCCTGTGTTAGAGTTTGGGGAGCTAAAGGGACACCATGAAAGAAGGCTAGGGACTCTTGTCCACTGATGGAAGAATAGAACCAAGAGAGTGTGCCATTCCAGGAGTCCAGTGGAAAGAATTCTTTCAAGATGGAATCAGTAAACTAATGTTTCTGAAACTGCTGATAACTTCAGTAAAATGGGTATTGAGGATTGAGCATTAGTTTTAACAATCTGGAGATTATTGGTGTAGTTGACAAAGGCAGTTATGGTGTTATGGTGGGGCAAAACCTGATTGAAGTGAATTTAAGAGAACATAGGAAGAAAGGAAATGTACACAATAGTTATTTAGAAGTGATGTGAGATATTTGGTTATAAAGGGGAACAGAAAAATAGTGTGGTAATCTATTACATGGTAGAGTCAGAAGGAATTGTTTTTTTTTTTTTTTTTTTTTAATGCATGATAGTAAAACCTGTCTGAAATTCAGGGGTGACAAACTGGTTGAGTAAAAAAAAAAGAATGATAAGGCTAAAGAGAGAATCTAATTGCTGGAGCAATGCCTTAGGAGAGATTGGGTCCAGTGCACACCAGGAGCAGGTGGCCTTTGACCAGAGTAGGATGCATTGCCTTTGGGGTCCATCACCTCTTACTGAAAAATTTTAGTATCCACCTGTCAGATTTGGTGCTTGAGGGTTGATTCCTGTAATTTGAATTGTTTTCTAGTGAACTTGTAGTCTGAACAGAGACTGAGAGCTGTAGTTATGGATACTTGTATTCAAACACATTCATTTTCTATCTCTTGATGAAGCTTCTGTACTAGGAAGGCACCATCAGTGTCCATAGCTCTCTTTGGAGGTAATCATATATTGTGTCTTGTTTTGCATGGCCTGTATGACCTGGTGTGATTGCCAGGGCTGTCCAGTAGATTATGGGGTTCAATTCTAAATCTTGTGTCCCTAACACCTTTAACACACTTTCTATTTATTCTATTCTAAGTGGATCAATGTCAATTGATCCAAAGCTCCACCTTGTCTTCAAGACCTTGAACCTCTAAATAAAACAGATGGTGTGCTCTCACTTATTACTGAAAAAAAAGGGGGTCCAATTGAGCTACTGTTTCTCTCTTCTCAGGGTACCATGTTTATTAGGTTAATATTTTTTTCCTTTTCTTGTGTTTTTTTTTTTTTCCTTTTGACATGAATATGTCACAGTTACCCACTCTCTAGTTCTGGGACTGATTTCTTCTCTGCAAGCCTTTTTATTCCTTTGGTCATTTAAGGTGGAATCAGGAAAAGTTAGAGGAGATTATAGGATTATGATCCTTGGATGGAGTCTTTATTTTCCAGGAATTCCAAAGTGTAGTTTTTTAAGCTTAAATAAATCTCAACCTTTAATGATTTCTCATTACTGATAAAAAAGAAATGTTACACAATTTGACCCCAATGCAATTTCATATCCTTCTCTCTCATATTTATTTATGTGAATTATGGGTTCTAGTACAACTATATTTTTTAATCTTAAGGGAAATAAGATAAATATTATTTCTTCAAAAGTTTACCTTTTATTTTTTGCAAACAATTCTGCCAAATTCCCAGGCTCATTTACAAGTGTGATCAGGAAATTTTGTCTTGATCACTGAATCAGATCTAACCTTTCCTCCCTCGTGTTTCCATTTCTTAAATTAGGATGAAAGTTAGGGTGCCTGTCATCCGTATGGTTTCATTTCATAGTGTACACAGATGCTCATATTGAAAGGACTATGGGCGTAGAGATTGCTATTACTTAAGTGAATTTCTGTTACCTCCTTGTAACATTCTAAAGCTACTAGAGAAATATCTCATTTCAAGCTTTATTTTTCTTCTAACCTTTTTGTGTTTTTTTTTTTTTTTCTGGGGAGGGTTAAAGATTAATGAATGTATCTTATTTAATTTTTTCCATCCCAAAATACTTAGTTCACAGTCTAACATATAAGAAGAATTTCATCAAAATTTGTTGAATGGGACTTCTAGTTATTTTCCTTTAGCCCAAGTGAGTTAAATGTTACAGCGATAAGAAATTCTGGATTGTACAGAATATTCAGAAATTGAGCAGGGAATATAGATACAAATGAATAGTTCTTTGGATACTATTAGATCATCAGATTCTAATAGGAAAAGTAGCAGAGTTTTCAGTGAGAATATCACCAATTGGTGTGTCTCAGATTCATTGCCAAAACAAAACAAAAAAATTTTCTAGGCCACAGCTCTGCTCAGATATTCTTTGTAGTAGCAGTTTATCACAATGCTAATAAATATATACTCATGAAGAAAACATTCAATAAATTTAAATAAATTAGCAGGTTATGTTTTATAATACTCAGGCAATGAATCCAAGCGTGCAAAGCATTTTGCCTACTTTGATATGATCACATTTTTTTTTTTTTTTGCAAATGAGAACACAAAGTGCATAAAAGTCAACAATTAATTCCTACAAGAACATAGTGACTTTTGAAATAGCCCACAAGCAGGTTTTGTACAATGATTCCTCTCCTTGAAAGAATATTGATTTTCCTCAATATTTTTTAAAATCTTAAGAGAAAATAGGCTATTAGTTGAGGAAGATAGGAATTTTCCTTTTCAGATAATTTATGTGTATGGAATTATTTCTGTGAAAGGAGAAAATCAATGTTACAAATCTATTATCTTAATTTAGAAAAACAACTAAATTCTTCCATTAATAGATCTTCGTTTTTCATCTCTGCTTGTTATTGCTACAAAATCTTTATAAAAATAGCACATTTACAGTCACTGCATCAGTTGTTCTTTATTAGACAACATTTTACAGATGCTGTAAGTTAATTGTGTCAGTTTCAACTTAAGAACTATAATTAATACAATGTGGGCACAGGTGTTCCTGGATATACAAATGAAATACTGTGATTAGTTTTGGTTTTGTTTTTGGCTGCACTGGGTCTTCGTTTCTGAGCGCGGGCTTTCTCTAGTTGCTGCGTGTGGAGGATGCTCTTCGTTGTGGTGCTCGGGCTTCTCATTGCGGTGGTTTCTCTTGTTTGTGGAGTCCGGGCTCTAGGCACGAGGGCTAGGTTTATAATTGAGAAGCAAACTTCACAACAAGGAAATGCTCAGAAATTCTGAATAGAATAACACATTGTGAAAAATATAAATTTTAATACAGCAGGAGCGAGGAAGAAAATACTCTTGTAGTGATTATTGAATCTAATATTTGATAGAAGTTGCATTTGAATTGAATTTAGGTAGATGAAAGAATATTAAAGAAAAAATACAAACTTACTTCACAATAATATGTAAAAAATAATAAAAGGAACCTCAGTTGAACAATATACCACCAAAATGAAAAAAAGTTAAACAAAAGGAATATATCAATTGTGCCAATTATTTGTTAATTCTAGTGTCAGTGGTTGCTTGGTGCTTCCCTATACGGTGGATCTCAATGAAAGTTTAAACATTTCTACTCTTATACCTTAAGAATTCAGAAAATCAGGGTCTTCTTAAAGAATAAATATGATTCCAATAAATGCTGGAAGGAATGGAATCCAAAATGGACTTCATGGATACATCCTCCATTTAAAATCATTCCCATCTACCAAAAAGAGTTAGAACATTTTTCTAAAGGTTTTATTTTTTATTTTTATTTTGCTCTTTTCTTTGTTATTGGCAGTGGCTAAGATGCAGTCTTATTTCTTCCTCTTTTTTCTTCAGCTCTCTACATTTAACTTAGAAAAATTCACACATACACAAAAGATTTGGACAACAAAATAAAGGCTTAATTCCAGTGATAAAATAAGCTACAAATTAGCAACACTGCTTTAGAAAACTAAAGTACCAGAGGTTTCTTGGTCTCTATCTGAAGTTCTATAGGCCAGAGATTGATTATTATTACTGCATTTTAATTTAATTTTATTTTTTTAACTGACAGAGAGCTGAGTGGCACATGCCACATTTTCTGTGACATCCTGCTGATAACAGAATAATTGAGGCATTTTCTACCTTTGCTAAGAGCTATAGAGGCTTGAACCAGCTCTCAGCATCCTGCCACAATTTGGTGAATTGTCCCTCTGTTTGGAAGCTATAGTTCATAGATGGTGCCTTGGATTTATGGTGTTTTAAAGCAAAGACAAATGGAGCTTCCTAAATGGAAAAGGCATTCCCCACGGAGCAGAATTGTGTTAGTGAGAACATTCTGAGGAAAATAGCAAAGTTTGGTGTACTCTTTACTGTGACTTAGATTCTTAGCCTGTTTCTCTGGGTATTTTTCAGGAAATAGCTGATCCTCAAAAAAAAAAAAAAAAAAAAATCCCAACATAAAGTAAGTAAAAATGAGAATGGAATCAGCATGAGACTTCCATAGATAATGCCAGTATTTAATAACATATTAACTGGAATTTTTAAAAGGCAGGAAATAAAAGACACTTAGCTAAGTACAGAGTGGGAGTTTGGGATTGACATGTACACACTGCTATATTTAAACCAGATAACCCACAAGGACCTACAGTACAGCACTGGGAATGCTGCTCAATATTCTGTAATAACCTAAATGGGAAAAGAATTTGGAAAAGAATAGATACATGTCTATGTTTAACTGAATCATTTTGCTGTACACCTGAAACTAACACAACATTGTAAATCAACTGTGCTCCAATATAAAATAAAAATTTTGAAAAAAAGGAAAAATTCAAACAAATCTATTTTGGAGATGATCACAAAGCAATTGTTAAAATAAGACTTCCAAAATGGAATCTTAAAAAAAAAATGTCTCTAAGAACCAAGACTAAATAAAGTCCAACAGTCTTTCAAAGGGGGAAGGCCCACAAGAGATATTTCTTTTGAAGGAATCAGATCATTTTAAGATACTAAATTTCCCTATCCTCAACTTTCATGTCTACTGCTTCCTGAATTCTTCTCTACCACTCTGGCTCTCTCCCCAAACTTATTGAATCCAGGGGGTGCTCTTACACTTGAATTTTATTTTCCTGAGTCTGCAAGGTCAATCCTGAAAGTATGGGTTAGATATACAATATAATTGTTGACTTCTGATTTGGGAACTTTTCCCGGTTGTGCAGTGAAACACACCAGGCAGCTGCTGTTCTGTTTCCCTTAGTTACCGCTTGCTGAATATCTTTGGGAATCTGTGCTGTATATCGTCCTTGCAGGAACCTGTTTCTCCCAAGACATCCTGAGGTAGCTTAATGTTGAAATATGATTGTTTCATACAAACACAGTTTGAACATTTTATTAGATTTTGCAGAATATTTTATTGCAAAACCGAACTGCGGTTATCACTGCTGTTATAGCCGAGAGTGCTTTCATTTACAGTACCTGCTTCCCTGGTCTCTGGATGATACACATTCATTTTGTAAACTTTAAGAAAAGAAAAGCATTTTCATGAAATAACTTTAACCAGGTTTTGCTGTATTTGGGGGAGAAAAGCAGCGTATCATTTGTGATTCTTTTAATACACAAGCAGAAATTGCAAAGGATATTTCTTTGTTCATTATGGAGTATGATAATAATTGGTCTTCCGAAACATAACAAAGTGTTTGGATCTGCTAAGAGACTCTCTTGAAAAGTGTGAATAAATATGTTAATGCTTACAGAAATAACTTGCCTTCTAATAAAAAAATATTTCTTTAAAAATGTTATAAACTTGCTTTTGAAAAAGAAAACCTGAGTGACTTAGTCCAAGAGTTATTAAATACTTCTATTAAAAATTAATGGGAAAAGAAATGCATGTATATAGGTTGAAATTTTTATATTGTAATAATAAGAGAAAGAATTCTATGGCAAAGAACAAAACTATTAAAGTTAAAATATGGCTGTCAGAAATACTATTCTAATCTACTTGAAGAAATAATAAGTATCTCTGGGCACACAGATTCACCTAAATATCATTTTACTCTTAGCAGAGGATATAGACTATTAATGGAGGTTACCTATTAGAATATATAAGCCCTCTGAGCAAAAATTATATAGGGCACACTTGTGCATTGTTTTAATTAAAATTTTTAACTGAAAATGTGCAGCAACATCTCATCATATTTAAAAATGGAACCTCTACTCTGTTGTATATATGATCTATGCCATTCCAGATTTTTTTTACCTAAAGAGAGCTAGTCATGTATTTTGTAGAGTGCCCCTTTAAAGTGGGTTCTACACCCAATTCCAATGTGTTTGGGGGTTTTCTCTCCCATACCACGAAGTGATTCTCAGACACCATCTGGGTGTCTTACAATTCAACTCACTTCTATCACCATCTACCTGAAGATAGCAATATCGGATCCACAGATTAAGGTCTCAGTCTTACAAGACTGAACCCACCACCTCCCACTTCAGATACCAATCAGAAGTCAATGTTTTCACCTGTGTTTCTTACCTAGCCACTGTAGATTGGAGGTTCCATCGACCTCCTCCTTGAGTTTGATTAATTTGCTAGAGGGGCTCATAGAACTCAGAGAAACATTTTATTTACTAGGTCATTAGTTTATTATAAAAGGATATAATTCAGGAACAGTCACATGGGGAAGAGTTGCATAGGGCAAGGAGGGAAGTAACAGAGCAGGGCCTTCATGTCCTTTCCCCAAATCAAGTATTCACCCACCCAGAAGCTCTCCAAACCTCACCCTTTTGGGTTTTTTTTTAATGGAGGCTCCATTACATAGGCATGATCAATTAGATCATTGACTATTGGTGATCGAACTCAATCTCCAGGTCAGGGGGTAGGTCTGAAAGTGTCAACCTTCTAAACACATGGTTGGCTCCACTGGCAACCATCCCCAACCTTAGGTTACCAAGGGACTTTCCAAAAGTCACCTCATTAACATAACAAAAGACACATTTTGTAGCTCTCATCACTTAGGAAATTCCAAGGAGCCCTGTGCTAGAAATGAGGACAAAGACAAAGACCAAACATATATTTATTATAATAAATCATAATATCACACCCATACTATGTGTTTGTTTGATATCTATTCATGATTAGACTGATATGAATGTTTGAGAAAATACTCCAGTCTCATTGCATCATATTAGAGAATACAGAATATAAATATATCTTATTACCAGTGATGTTTACCTTGATCAGGTGGTGAAAGTTGGGTCTTCCAGCTTTAGCCACTGCAAAATTACCATTTTCCCCTTTCCATACTCTATTCTTTATCAATGAATCACTAATTACTGTCCATACGCAAGCTGAGAGTTGGGAGGTAAAACTTCATCTTTTGAAGAAGTCAAATAATTTCGGGGCATATTTTTAAACGATCATAGAAAATAATAATTATTTTCGGGAGATAGTTTGTGTATATAAAAATCTCCTTTTACTCCTTAAGGCTTCATTACTAATTTTAATATTCATCAGATGATCTTGTCTACAGCAACTATTACTTGGTTGTTCTAACGGTAATTTTCTATTTCCCTCCTTCCTTCTACATTTTAAATTTGGAATTTCTCTGTAAGAATGAGCTGTTTTTCTCCCCTTTTAAACTATTTATTAAGTCATTGATTTATATTGGTGGATTTATGGATATTTATTTTATTTGGGGGGTTATAATTCAATATTATTATTTATTTTTATCTCAGAATTTTCCAGTTTTGGCCATCTGAAGCTCTTTAAGTTTGACTACTGTGTCATTTTTACAGGTGTCTTCTAAAAAAAGAAAATATATTTTGTATTTTCCCTGCCTCTGTCTAAAAGCAATAATTTCTCCAAAGACCCCTGGTTACTTTTAATGAAGAACGATATTTAGAAACTAATATCTGCATATGTTAGGTGTGCGTTTTGCTCCTGACATGTTGCTTCTTTTAAACCCTCCCATCAGACAGGGCTTTGTAATGTATGTATGTATACATCTGTATATTTATCTGTATAAATACATATATTAAAAAAATTAAATATGTTTTCTAAGTGTGTATGTATGTATATATGTGTGTAAATATATATGTACCTATGTATATATGTTTGACAACAAATTTATATCTCTTGTCTCTAATCTAGCATACAGGATTTATGTTGGGACTTTTTCATGACATATATAATTTTTTTATTAGATATCATGTTATTAGATTTTTATTTCTTCCTGATTGAGCTTTGGTAATCATTGCCTTTCAGTACATTTTTCCCATTAATTTAAAGTTATCAGGTTTCAGAGTAAGGACAAGATGGTAGAGTAGAAAAAGCTTGAGCTCACCTCCTTTCACGACCACACCAAAATTATAATTAACGGCTGAACAACCATTGATAAAAAAGGACTGGAACCCACCAAAAAAGATATTCTATGTCCAAAGACATAAAGAAGAAACCACAATGAGATGGTGGGAGTGTCACACTCATGATATAATCAAATCCACACCCCCTGGGTGGATGACCCACAAACTGGAGAATAATTTTATCAAAGAAGTTCTCCCACAAGAGTGAGAGTTCTGAGCCCCATGTCAGACTCCCCAGCCTGGGGATCTGGCATCAGGAGGAGGATTCCCCAGAGCATTTGGCTTTGAAGACCAGCAGAGCTTGATTACAGGAACTCCACAGAACTGCGGGGAAACAGAGACTCCACTCTTGGAGGACGCATACAAGGTCTCACGTGCACGGGGACCCAGGGCAAAAGAAGTGACTTCTTAGGATCCTTGACCAAACCTACCTGCTGGTCTTGGAGGGTCTCCTGGGGAGGCAGAGGGGAGGGGGGAAGCAGCTGTGGCTTACTCTGGGGACAAGGACACTGGTGGCAGGGGTATCAGGGAGGATTCATCAGCATGAACTCTCCTGAACGTCAACATTTTGGTACCAGTTATAGGTTCCAATGGTGGGATGCTTCAGGTCAGATAACCAGCAGGGCAAGAACACAGTGCCACCCATCACCAGACAGGCTGCCTAAAGATTTCCTGAGCCCACAGCTGCCTCTAGACACACCCCTTGAGTTATGAGAATTAATTTAATATATATAAAACTGTAATAGTACTGTTTGACAGGCTGAAAACATTCAAAATTATGAGTTATATTTTTTAATATTTTAAAAATTGTTTTGTCCTATTTTAATTGATCAGTATTCCATCATTCAATTTTTAAAAGTGGTTTTATTTACATTTAAATTTTCTATTTCTCTTGAAGTTAAAACTAAATTTGTAATGCAAAAATTTGAAGTTATATTTACTTTCCTTTACCTATCAAAGTGTCATTAGCTGTGTCTGTCTTTCTTTGAAAAGGAAGAAATCCTACAATGCAGTTACTTTTGCTCTATATGACAGTTTGGGGCTGCACCTGTGGCTTACCATCTTCATTCTGTCTCTAACCTCCAAAATTACAAAGCCTTTTACTCACCACCTCCAGTTCTAACTGCACGAGGTAAACACTTAAAAATCTCTTATGTGTTTAACAAAATGTTGTTTCTATAGATATGTTATTGAAACACACATCCATACATGGTATTTAAAATAAAGTTAAATCATAGCATTCATATTAGTCTGAAATGTTTCATTTTGCCTGAATATATTTTGAAATTCTTCCAAGTCAAACTTCCCCCATTAAGAATACATCACATTATTTTAATTTTTAAATTGTTACATAATATTCAATAACATTTTAAACTTACCCTCCATTATATTAGTTTCCATTTTTATTGTAAGTACAGTAGTTCTGTAAGATAGTCTTTAGAATGTAATTAGGAGCCTAAAAGTGGATATGTTTCTTATCAGATTATTTTCTAAACATGTTGTAGTAATTTATATTCTCCAAGAGAATAATAAAATTCTTCATTTTGTAAACTCTTCCTAGCACTGGAAGTACAGATTTTTAAATAAATTCCAATGTCTTAGACCATGTTACTTAATAGAACTAGTTGGTCATGCTATTTAAACTTCATTAATGATTTTTCAATTAGATTTACTTCATGAATCACCTCTGAAAGCTGTATATCAAAATCACCCGTTGTGTTGTGATTTTATAACCTATCTTTGTAGTTTAAGAGTTTTGCTTTATGTATTTCACTACTATTATTTTTGGTTCATTAAGACTTATAGCTGATATAGCTTTTTCAGGGTGTGGAAATTTGGATAGTAAAACAATTCCAAGATTTTCTTTAAAGGCAGCTCTCCCTTCATCCACTTTATTGGATATTTGCTTTGCCAACCTCACAAATATATTTGCATTTATCTGAGATATATCTGACCACCTCATGCCTTTTCCACTTTCCTTTACTTTTGAGTCGATCCGTTTTTATTATAAAATATATAGCTGATGTTTTCTTCTTTAATCTGCTTTAAGAATTTGTCATTTGACAGGGACATTCAGTCCAAATTTTATGTTGGGCTTTATTCCTGTCCTCTTAGGTTATGACTGATTAAGCTCCCCCTTTGCTTCAGCTCCACTGTATAGGCCAGGAAGCAGCCAGTACCCCAAACTACATTACAGCCAAGTATGTTTGTCCTAACAATGCTAATTACTTTGCCCAGATTCTTCTGGGTAATGGCCAGAACTCACTATACAATACCTATGTATTCCAGTGACTTCCTGAATATCAAGCCTTCTTATCACTTAAACTCTCTTTCCTCTTAGGTTTTGTACATTCCTTATCTTAAGCTATTTATTTCCCTACACTTCCTTAGCCAATTGTCTCCTGTACACCTTGAATTCCTTCTATGTCTGCCAAAATTATATCATAAACCTTTCTTCTTTATAGTATCATCTCCACCTACTTTCTCTAAGTGACATCTCAATATTCTCTAAATGAACCCATATATATTGCTTCCAACTCAAGAGGAGCATCTCTCCTATATTTCATGTATTTAAAGACAAAGATTGAAACTTGAAAGTAAAATTTCCTGTCTTTTTGTAGCTTTTATTATTCGATTATGCAATCCTCTCCCAATGTCAAAGTTGTCTTCTACAGAATTACCTTTATTCTCACTTGTCTGTGGATAATTTGAATATTGACATTGTCTTCCTTTTCACTTCTATTTCTGTCAAAGCTCTCAAAGATTCAGAATACATTGTATGATCCACTTAACACTTTGGAAACTCAGTTTCTTGACTTTTTCACCCTTACTTTGTTCATTTATTCCCATGGTCATGCCTTAGGCTACAGCTTACCTTAGATGACTTTAGGAATATGTCAGGTAAGATAAAATATAGAAAAATCAGGTCTAAGGCTGAAGGAAGTTAAGGGAACTGTGACAAATAGAAGATAATAACCTAAAGGATTTAAAATTCAAATTTCCTGTTGATTTACTTAAGCGAAACAAGTCAAAGCAACTCTTCAGGTTGGTGTATTTCTTTTTGTTATCAGTTTGTACATTTTGACTAAAAACAATTACTTCTAAAAACACTTTAAATATCTTATTCATCAACCTCTGCCTCATTTTTTTCAGCTTCCTACCTCTTGTACAATTACTTGTATAATTATTGAACCTCAGTGAGGCTTCTACTCAATTTACTGTCCTGATCCCACCATCCACACACTCCTTCTGAAGACACTTACCTCTGTGTCTAGCTTAGTCTCCATGGTCCATTTCTAAATTGCATCATTCAAAACATTATAATCCCTGTGTTTCTTTGTCCATCCTAAATAATTGGGAACACTTCAGTGCCAGTTGAATAAAAATATCTACCCTTTACTTATGTGAACTAAAAGAACAGAATTTCCATACTAGCTCTGCTTCAAGCTGAACCACCTAAACCTCAAATAACCTGTACCCTCACCCCAGCAGTTAATTTCATGTCCTAGTAAATTACATTTTGATTTTCTGGAACAACAGAATTGAATTTTCTCCTCTCCCCTCAAGCATCCTATTTCTCCAAACCAATTGTGTGGATGTTTCCTTCAATTTATTATCAGGAAAACATTCTCTATGTTCTTATAAAGACTTTGACTCCTTCCATAGTTCTTATTTCCACCAATATTATCAATTTCCTATTCTACCAGGTAATTTCTAACCACTTTTTCCAAACTTCTTCTCTACCAAGGGCATCACAAATGACCTTGTTGGCCAACATCAAAACCTAGGAATCATAAGCAAGTATCATCATTATCCAACATCTCAAATACAATCTCAATAAGTCTTGTAAAACTATTCAAATATATTATGAGTATAGTCATGATCTCAACTCTTGCATTGTTACTTACCTCTCATTGTTACTTACCTCTCAGAGAACTTCTACAGTCTCCTAACTGGATCTCACCATCCATTCTTACTCCCTACAATCCAATAGCAGAAATACAGAACCATCTCTTGAAAAGATAAGTGACAATATAACATTTCCATGCTTAAAATCTGTCAATGTTTTCTCATTTTAATTAGAATTACTTTTAAATTCCTTTCTATTTTATGAAAGATCTTACAGGTCCTAACCACTGTGTACTTATCCAATGTCATTTCCTACTATGTTTCATTTTATCCTTTATATATCACAGCTCAATGATCTTCTTTCTATGATTTGATTATGCATCCAGATTTTTAAATTCAATATTGTTATCCCAGAGATTCAAACACAACTTCAAATTGATTAATTAATTTGTTTCCTCTCCTTGAATATTCTCTTCCTAATCCTTTTCATAGACACATACTCACTTCCCGTATGTAAGGTAAACCCATACAGCTTTCTTTTCCTTTTTTGCAATATAAGTGCCTGGCATAAACTTTGATTCCCAAGACCTCTACTTCAAAGGGCCATCCATTTTAAAGATGCCTATCTCAAATAAACACATTGCCAACTATAAACTAAATGAAGAGCCAGGTCAAATCCCCCACTGAGGCTCCTTTGTTTTAGAGATCTTAGTTGATTTAAATAACTGACCATTTGGGATATTGTCATCCCACATGGTAAATTCTTGCTCTAATGTTTTAAATTCACCAGTAAAGAGTGAGCCCAAGAAACCCTAGGCCCCCAACAGCCTAAACCAAATCTGTTTTTGTGCCCAAGTTTCTAGTAAAAGGCACTTCTATATGCTGGATTGAAAGAAAGAAAGAAAGAAAGAAAGAAAGAAAGAAAGAAAGAAAGAAAGAAAGAAAGAAAGAAAGAAAGAAAGAAACTGTGAGTCATCATTGACCCATCTTTTGTGTAAATGTCATACTTTCAATCTAATAGCAAACTCTTCCAGTGTTACATCATTACCACAGGATTCCCCTCTACTTTGCTCCATATCCTCTGGAAAAATTTTAGTCCAACCCACCATAATCTCTTACTTGAAGAGCCAATGCCGTGATCATTGTGAATATAGCTTATTTAGCCACATATTTAATTGTGATTCAAGAGCAAACTATGTAGACTAACAAGATATATAATGTTAATGAGCACAAAAGCTAAGCTGAGTAAATTATATTCTGTGCTCATGAATTTAAACTGGAAAACATAAGTCAAATGGTACATATAACAATAGGAGCTAGACATGAAAGAATTAACAGGAAAAAGAAAAGACAGGTGCTATAGTCAATCCCATGAAGGATCATGGTAAAATGTACTTATAGGGAAACTAATATTATGAATAAGCAGATATTAGATAGTAAGAAAGATATACAGAACAACAACAACAAAAGTCAAGCTAATCAATAGTAGAAGAGAAACGGGAAAAGTGAAGAGATAACCTGTGAAAAGAAACACTGTGTATGAGAGAGTTTCAGAGAGAGAGGGATAGAGTAAGAGAGAGAGGATGCTCAACCCAAGGTAGCTTCAATAAATCACCCCACCCTTTTTTTAGAGTTTGATCAGTTAAATGTTTTGCTTATAGGCAAAATAAAGCAATTACTACTTTCTTTTTTTATTTTTTAATCTTTTTGCAATGTAACTCTGGCATAATGTTCAAGAAATATGCTAAACAGGTCAATATCTGCTATCATGTCTCTTCCCAGATGCTAATACAACTTGTTATACTCTTTCCACATTTCCACTTAAAATGTGCTCTTACCTAATTATTTAATTAAAGATATTATGGGTAGCATTAATTTGCTGGATAGTTCACATCACTAGCATATAATTATACAGCTGTATTTAAAATTAAATATTATGTATATGAATAAGTTTTGATTTATCATTTTAGAATTTATTAATATCTTTAAATTAACAACAAGCTAAGACAATCCAAGTTTAAAACTCAGCAAATATTGCAAATCACCTCTGTGTGTGTGTGTTCGTGTATGTGTCAATGTTCAAGTTCATGTAGTTTATAACCAGAACAACTGTTGGACTAAATTTTGGTGTATGGAAGTTGTGAACACTTGAATTTAATTTTGCCAAGGTGATAAGTATGCATCTCAAGAATCATATTTTAAAAATATTTTCCTGTGTCTATGCTTGTAGTAGAGTAAGGTGGTAGCTCTTAAAGAGGTTGTTTGGTGTATAGAAATATATGATATATGATAGAACATATATATATTTAAAAACATGATCAATAACTTCTATTTTGTGAGCCAATTCAAGATATATATTCATAACGTAAGGATTCATTAAGAAAATATAGGCTTCCTGTTTCTGATCCAGCACATAAGAGCTTGGAAGTCATTCTTCCACCTTAACAACAGTAAAAAGTGAAACAAACTGAAAATCAACAACTCTTTTCAGATCTCTCAGAGAACTGAGGTCAGAGGGCAAACAGGTGTCTCCCAGATTGGAGAGATAAACAGGTGGATACAGAGAATCATAATTTACCTGAGCAGAAACCCATGAGTAGAAATCTCTGTGAGAACCGATACTGGGGTAGGAAAAGCTAATCTGTAGTTGTAGAATTGCTGCCGACTCATTGAAGAAGCCCGAGAGTTAAAAAAACACTCTTAAGAGCCCACTCTTAGGAGGAGTTCTCCACACTTTTATAGGCTTTACCTCCAAGGACCTTACCAGGTTTTTATAGTAAAAATTAGAGGGAAAACCCCTCATGTTTCCATCAGAGGGAGGGAAAAGTACCCATTTTGAAATATGCCCAGGCATTCTGTTCTTAACAAAGCATGCCCTCAAGAGAAACAATCAATATTTTACCAGAGCCTGAACTAAAGGTTTTTATCAGTACCTGATCATCCTGGGAAAAGGGAAATGCCCAACTTCAACCTCTTCTAGCCATCCTGTTCCACCTAAGGTAGAGAAGCATTTGTGAAATTCACAGGGCAGGGCTACAGACTCACAAAAATACTGAGACCTAACCATGGGACTATAGAACACTTCTCCTCCCAAAAGACCATACAACCACATCACTAGTGCCTACTTTCCAGAGTTCCTTTTACCAAGTACATCATATACAACTATCAAGAAAAAATAACAAGGCATGCTAAAAGACAAAAATCACAAGAAACAGAGCAAACATCAGGAACAGAGTTAGACATGGAAGGGAAGTTGGAATTATCAGACCAGGAATTTAAAATAACCATGTTTAGTATGATAAGGATTTTAATGGAAAAAGTAGACAAATGGAAGAATATATGTGTAATGTAAGCAGATAAATGGAAATTCTAAGATAAAATCAAAAGGAAATGATAAAAATAAAAAACACTGTAACAGAAGGAAAGAATGCTTTGATGGGCTTATTAATAGAATGGATACTGCTGAGGAAAGAATCTGAGTTTGAGTATATGTAAAGAGAAACTTCCAAAATAAAAAAGCAAAGAGAAGAAAGACTGAAAAACAAACAAACAAACAAACAAAAAACAGAATACCCAAGAAAAATGAGACAACTACAAAAATTGTAATATATGCATAATACTAGCACCAGAAAAAGAGAAAATAAATGAAAAATGTTTGCAGCAATAATGACAGAGAATTTCCAAAAATTAATAGCATCAATTAAAAAACAGAGATTGTCATAGTATATTAAAAAACAAAAACAAAACTAGACCCAGCCATATGTTGTCTACAAGAAACCCACTTTAAATATAGACACATGTATATTATAAGTAAATGGGTAATGAAAGATATACCATGCTAACACTAATTTTAAAAAAGCTGGAATAGCTACACTAAACACAGAGAGAACAGACTTCAGAGCAGGAAAAGTATCATGGGAAAGATGGTATTACATAATGATATAGGGGTCAGTTCTCCAAGGATGCTCAGCAATCCATAATGTGTACATGCCTAAAACAGGGTTAAATATGTATGTATGCGGGTGCATTTTTGATGACGCTCCTTAAAATTATTACAATATAAAATACATAAAATGACAGGGAGACAGATGGCTAGATAAATATTATCTCACATATGTATGAATATGTGTTTAAAAAGTATTTCATAAACTTAAGAATAAGTGTATTTATACATTTTTAGTAATTTATGAATAAAAGTATGCTTTATTGATATCATATAGAACATTAATCTCTAACCAATATCTGATACTCTTACTGCAGAAAGTGCTTTCCATTAAAATCAGGAATTCACAAGGATTTTCATTATTATCACTCTCATTTTAGAACTCTCTGAAATGTGAAAATAATACAATCAGAATCTAACACAAAATAATAGAAAACCCAATGAATTGAAGAACAGATTCTATTTGTCAGCTTGCATATTCACAATAATGTGCATACTGGGAAGAATACTCAAATAATACTATTTTGTTATAATTTGAAAATTAAGAACAAAGAGGATCTGATGTATTTTTTGATAGTATATTAAAAAACATTATAGTCTTGATATTGGCATGATAATACATTGAAAAATCAATGAAATATATAAGGGGAACACAAAAATAAAAACAGAAAATTGAAACAGTAAATGATAAGTTTATTTTACAAAACAACGTGAAGTAGATATTTGACAAATGGACCAAATACAATTTTTAAACACCTAAGGAATATGGTAAATTATTAGATGATAAGGTCATATGGAAACTAACCACAACATATACAACTGAAAATAAATGTTGCTGTGACTCTTTCCTCCTCTTTCTTGGGGATGATATGTTTCCTCATCTCTGTTCTCCAAACACATCTACTCCAGATCTCTCTCTGCATTACAGCTTCTACTGCTTCAAAATTTTACTCTTCTGAAGTGTTTGTTAGACTGTCTTATTGGCTACATGTCATCTCCAGGCCTAGCACCACTTTAATTTGAAATTTGGCTCATAAAACTCGCAATATCCTTTTGATTTGCTAAAAATTATTATGTAAAAATATATATGATGGTTCCTCCTTGTATTAGGTGGTATCATATGTTAGAAGTCTGGCCCCTAAACTAATGTTTTCTGCAATGTCTGTTGGTAGAGAGTAACTGGTTCCTATAAAGAAAGGATGTTTGTTGAGAAGTATGGCAGACACTATTAATTTCCTAAGCAATACCCCATTCTTCTGTTTTACCATAGTGAACAAATTCTAATTTAGTTAGGAGGTAGCAATACAAATAAAGTTATCATTTTAAAGTCCTTTGAAGATAACAATGAGCACATGATACATTTCTGGCTGAAGTAAGAAAAAGTTTACTGAATGTGTGTTCCTAAAAAGATATGTTTTTACAAAATTCTTTTTCTAACAAAAGATATGACAGAGAATAAAGCTAAAAGCCTAGATCTTTAATGTGGCCTCTTGAACAGCTATATAATTCTGGAAATACCTGTCTCTGGACTTTGATTTCAAATAAACCCTATTTTTTCAAGCAAACTGTATTTGGATTTGATATATGTAGCCAAATACAAACCTAACTGATATGAAATACCTTAAAACTTATCTACTATACTTCACATTGTTCCCTATTTAAAAATGTACCTTTATGTTTATGCATATAGTCCCCCAGATCTCATCCATAGTGACCGACTATGACCTACGTAGTCACTAGAGCACTCAGACTTTCTGAGCAGGAGGAAACACACTATCTTATCCCCTTAGTCCATACAGATGAGATGTGATGGGGCCCTTTCTTTCATATTTCCCAGTACTCAGAGGAACACCCTTACAATCACAGTCAGGTGTACACAATTCTCATCTTGCTAGCTAATGATTAAATGATGTCAACATGCTGTATGTATAACAGTAATGAAAAGTAAAACTGTAGTAGTAAGCAGACAAACAAATGAAAACAAAATGAAACAAGATGGAATACATAGAGTTCTCCAGAATATAACCACACTGTAAGAGACAATTTCTGCACGAAAGAGATAATACTTCCTCTGAGCTAGCAAATTACATATGTGGCATAGCCTTTAAGGAAAGCCACTCATGGGTTGTCAGGTAAATTGTGAACTACATACTAGAGCACCAGTTTTCACATACTTAACAGTTAATGAACTGATTTCCATATTCAGAGATTTCTACGACGACCGTTAACGGCTGCTTGGAGACTGTTCCGTCTCAACAATCTCAACAAATCAGGGATTCACTAATATGGAACTGATTTGTGGTCTAGCAGGACATTTTAGACAAAGCAGTGCTAATTTCCTTCATCTGCAGGCAGAAAATTCTGAAGAGACAAGACTTCCTGCTGTGATGTTTGAATAGGCAGAGATACCCCTATTCAACGGGCCATGGGTTCTCCTGGCAATATGACCCTCCTGAAACTTCTGTGAAATTTTTATCAGATTCGTACTTGGGAACCAATGTTAAAACCAAGAGCAGGTGTGATCCTGTGATTTTCCATTTGCTTCCTCAATCCTCAGCACAACTAGATTACCCATACTAAACAGCTGCATCTGGTATAGAAGGGAAATGAATGATGGACTTCTGTTGCTTAGGAACAATATGGCACAGGGCTCCATCTTCCAGTGTTGCTAAGTACTAAACTGTCCTCATATCAGGCTCCTATTTAGAGAGTAAAGACAGAGACAAGCTGCAGAAAAACTTTGAACATCAGCCTCATCCTCTAACCTTCTCCAGCTTTAGAATGAGAGTGGACAACACTAGGCCAGAGTGTGCTAAGAGGTGGAAAGTTGAGCGTAGAAGAATATACCCTACAAAGACCTAAGATGCCAGAATCTCTTAGAGCTCCTTCTTCGTATTCCCATTCTAATTGCCAACTTCAATCTCAAATAATCTGTGCACTTAAGTCACAAAAAAACACTTCAACAAAGATTGTGACTATTGTCAGTCAAAAGAGTACCTGGTTAGTTTTCAAATAAAATCTAGTAGTGCCACTTCAATAATTTTACTTTCTGCTTTAGGCAAATGGGATTTTATGATTTTACCTAATTATCTTTTTACCTATGGACTTCTACTAGGTAGCTCAAGGCAATTTTTGTATCTTTTGAAGTCCAGTATGAATGGCACGCACAGACATAGATTCTTATCTTTGGCTACAAATCTCACCAATCTCTCACCTTCACTGGGCATGGGGTATTAAGTGATGGAATCAATTTATAATTGAGCTCTTTTCTCATTGCAAAACATAGAACAGATTCTTTGCAAACTAGTTTGGGGAAATGTTCACTATTGTCACTTTGTTATGAGTTATTACTCATATTTATTTCTATTTCAACCAGAGCTCATGTAAGCAGTCCCAACACTAGCTAGTCTATACAACACTTTTATGTAATTTTTAAAAATGTATCAACCTTTCTCAGCAGTAGGAAGAATTCTGTAGTATGGAGTACAAATTTAGTCTCCAATTTCCTTGGCCAGATTCTTTTGCACAGAGCACAAACACATGGTAACAATGGCTATAGCTACAAAATATAGGAATTCACAGAATTTTCAAATTTAAAATAAAAATTAATAAAAAGATAAAATTTTTATTGAAAAGAGTTTCAGGGACAGGAGACAGACCTCAGGGAAACTTAAATATCAGGAAATCACGATCTCTATTGTTCTAGAGCATGCCTTTCTCTATCTTCATTGAAAAGGCACAAGTAACTTGGAGAGATCATGGTTTGCTGTTTCCTCATGGGCTCTATTCCACTATAAATGGACCTTTCCTAAGGCTTTGAATGTACAGTGTACCCATTTTGGGTACATGTAATGTCTACATGACTTAAATTTGTGCTGAGAACATCTAATTCTATACCATATAATGACCATGCTTGTTCATTAAGGAAGAGCTGATAGCAGGGACAAACTTCAAGAAAGGGAGGGTTGCTGGACATGCATGCAAAGCATGATTACTTCCACTATGCAAAATTAAGCTGTGCAGAAAAAAAGATTCTAACCTAAACTGAACACTAAATAAAAGCAGGCAATGTAATTACCATATAAATAACAACTAAAAGATTAACACTCTTAATATATGAAAAGGTCTTATAAATCAATAAAAATGATAACAAACAAATAGAAAATGGCCAGAAAGTGTGCAAAGACAAATAAGCAAAGATTTAGTTTCAGTTGATAAAGTTTGTGGTCTCGCCAATAATAAGATCCAGTTAATGAAACCAGTGCCAGTTAAAACACTAGGCAATTGTTACCTATTAATTAGTTGTGGTAGAGGTGTAAACTCTAGCTGTTTTCTGGAAGGCAATCTGGAGATATATATGACAAATTTAAAAGTTATATTATTTAAACTAAGAGTTTTAGAAATCTCTTTAAAGGAAAGGAAAATACTCTGAAAGATTTGCATTTTGTTCAGCATGTATTTTTTGTGACTTATAGCATATCCTGAGTATAGTTCAAGTCCTTTGGAATTAGTGTAAGAGAGATGTTTATAGAAATTTGTTATATCAGATGTGGTAAATGAGATCAGAGGAGACAGACAGATTTTTCAAAAAATGGGGTTGGTAAAACTGGACACATATGTAAAATAAATAAACAGAGATACCTCTGTTGCTTTTCATATTAATTTCTAAAGGTATCAAAGTTTTAAATGTAAAATTTGAAATATAAAGTTTAGATAGAAACACAGATTCTATTTTTAAAATGTAGGAAGATTTTATGATCAAGGCATCTATTTTTAAGCAAAAAGTAAAATGCTAAATTTTACTATATAAAATAAACATTTTTTGCATAGCTCTACAAAAAGTTAGAAAAAATGATTTTATATACATGCATAAAACAAGTTCTTAATATTAAAGAACATCAAAGATCAATGAGAAAAACACTAACAACTCTGGAAAGATGGACTCATGACATCAATAGACAATAGGCAATAAAGAAATATAAATGGAATTAAGCATATCAATGCTTTATCTCATTGATGATACTTAAACTGCCAAATAAAACAATAAACTTACATTTTTCATATACTGAATTTGTGATGATGAAAAATGATGATGATACACAATAGGGATTAAAGTGTGAGAAAATATTTCTTATACACTGCTGGGAAGGAGTACACATCCATTTCAGAATTAAAATTGGCTTGGCGAGACTTTGGCTTCCAGCCATTATGGAGTAATAGTATCAGATTAGTCTTCTTCAGGAAAACAAAAGAAAACTGGAGAAAACATATAAAACATTTTTTTTTCAGATACTTACTAGGCTGTGCAAGATTCTGATCTGTTAGAGAAAGAAAACAAATGAGGTAACTGTGTAATTGTGTATTATTTTCCTGAGCCTTTGTAACAAAGTATCAGAAACAGGGTGGCTTAAAACAACAGTAATTTATTGTTTCACAGCTGTGGAAGCTAGGAGTCCAAAATCAAGGTGTCAGAAGGGCCATCCTCCTTTTGAAGGCTCTAGGAAAGAACTCTTCCTTGCTTATTCTTATCTTCTTGTGTTCCCAGGCATCTTAGCTTTTGTTGGTGACTGGAAGTCCTCAGCTTGTAGCAGCATGACTTCAATTTCCACCTCCAACTTTTCCCTCTGTGTCTGTGTCTCTGTGTGTCCTCTCCTCTTCTTATGAGAACATCAGGCATATTGAGTTTAGGGCTAACACTAATCCAGCATGACCTAACCTAACTAAGTATACCTGCAAAGACCCTATATTAAAATGAAGTTACACCCTGGGGATCTAGATTGGGAATAGAATCTTTATGGAGGTTATTAAGGTTAAATTAGGTCAAAAATGTGGGGCCCTGACCCAATATTATTAGTGCCCTTAAAAGAAGAGCCACCAGAGAGCTTGCTCTCTCTGTCCACTATGTGAAGACATGACAATATGGCAATTGCCTACAAGCCAGGAAGAGAAAATTCACCAGAAACTGAGTTGTCAGCACCTTGATCTTGGGCTTACCATTCTCCTGAACTGGGAGAAAAAAAAATTCTGTTGTTTATACCACTCAGTCTATAGTATTTTGTTATAGAAGCCTGAGTAGACAAAGACATAGGTGGGCATGAATTTGGGAGACACTATTCATCCAATACAAATTGGTTGACTTTGTACCTGAAGGTGTTTTCCAGAACTGAGAAGGAGGTGTTAGGGAGATACCCAAAAAGAGCACAGTGATTATTCTGAGCTGAGGAGAGAGAAAGAGATCAGAACGTAGGGACACTGGAATGTCTGCATTTGAGTGACAGAATCCTGGAAAGGGGAAGTCTATTCAGAGAAAGAATTGCAGACATTAGAACTGGTGTCCCCTTAAGTCTTTGAATTGTAAGCCTCATAGGCATAGGATAAAACACCCTAGTCTGGGAAATTAACAATTACCAGAAAGTTGTAAGATGAAGTATTATCAGCCTTCACACAGGGCTGGGAAACATTCAATTTCCCAGAAGCCAGAATGAGGAGATGTTTGTGAGCACCTTGCACATCTAACAGAGACCTCAGAAGGGTCATACCCGAGTCATAGGTGCAAATAATACAACAAATTTAATCTGCTTTAATCCTATCCTTACACAAATTAACAACAAGTCTTGAAAAGACCATGCTGATCCACAAATAAATTAATTACCCCCTAAAACAAAATGCAAATCTTTTTTAAAGGAATGCAAAAAAAATCTAGACACTCAATAGGAAAGAATTCACAATGTCAAGCAATAGAAATATGTAGTCAATGGAAAAGGAATAAGAAATGACAGAGATTATGGAAGAAATAGATGAGGACATTAAAACATCTGTTATAAATATGCTTAAGAATTTAAAACAAGACATGTATGAAATGAAGTGAGAAATAGATGATATAAAAAATATCAAGGAAAAATTATGTAGTTGAAAATATAGCATCCCAAATTAAAACTTCACTGGATACACTCATTGGCATATTAGACAATACAAAGGAAAAATATCAGTTAACTTGAAAACACTCCAATAGAAAATACATAAAGTGATACTCTAATAATAATTTTTTAAAATGCTGAAAATATAAGTAATTTCTGTGACTTGTAATGTAAAAAAACAGTATGAAATCATGTAATTGGAATACTGAATACCCTAACCAAAATGTGACTGGAAGGTATATTTGAAGCAAAAATTGCCTGTAAATTTCAAATTTGATGAAAAATATTAGGCCGTAAATCCAAAAAGCTTGACACACCTTGGGGGTGGGGAACGGGAAGTAAGAATGCATAAAAAGGAGTTCATAATTAAATCGCTAAAAACAAGTGATAAGAGAAAACACATAAAAACAACCAGGAAAAAAGACAAATTACACTCATAAAACAATAAGAAATTTCATTGATTTCTTATCTAAAGCAATGAGAATCAATGGACAGTGGAATAGTATCTTTAAATCACAGAAAAAATACTCCATCAGCCTAAAGTATTTTTATCTAGTTATAACATCTTTTAAAAAATGAAGATGAATTAAAGCCATGCTTAAAAGTAAATAGTTGAATTATTCTTCAGTACACATATGGTAAAGGAAATGTTAATGGAAGTTACTGCTATAGAAGAATAATTGATATCATAGGGGAAATTGGATCTACTCACAGCAATGAACACTTCCAAAAATGGGAAATACATAGGTTAATAGTAAAGAGTTTTTTTTTCTTGTGTTCTAACATCTTTAAAAGTTTGTTTAAAGCAGTAATGATAATAATGAATTATGAGTTTTTAAAAGAAATACTGTTGAATAATCCCTATGTTATATACAGGATGTTTATTATTTGAAGTTAGATTGTGATATTTTAAAATGCACATTTTAGAATGAAGAGCCACCACTAAACATTTAAAGAAAGAAATGTAGCTAATAATCCAATAAAGGAAACAAATAGAATACTAATGAATAATCAGTTAATCCAAAAGAAGGTAGGAAAAGAGAAGAAACAACAGAAAGGGCAAATAGAAAACACAAATGGGCAGAAGACCTAAATAGACACTTCTCCAAAGAAGATATACAGATTGCCAACAAACACATGAAAGAATGCTCAACATCATTAATCATTAGAGAAATGCAAATCAAAATTACAATGAGATATCATCTCACACTGGTCAGAATGGTCATCATCAAAAAATCTAGAAACAATAAATGCTGGAGAGCATGTGGAGAAAAGGGAACACTCTTGCAGTGCTGGTGGGAATGTGAATTGATACAGCCACTATGGAGAACAGTATGGAGGTTCCTAAAAAAACTACAAATAGAACTACCATACAACCCAGCAATCCCACTACTGGGCATATACCCTGAGAAAACCATAATTCAAAAAGAGTCATGTACCAAAATGTTAATTGCAGCTCTGTTTACAATAGCCAGGACATGGAAGCAACCTAAGTGTCCATCAACAGATGAATGGATAAAGATGTGGCACATATATACAATGGAATATTACTCAGCCATAAAAAGAGACAAAATTGAGTTATTTTTAGTGAGGTGGATAGACCTGGAGTCTGTCATACAGAGTGAAGTAAGTCAGAAGGAGAAAAACAAATACCGTATGCTAACACATATATAGGGAATCTAAGGAAAAAATAATGTCATGAAGAGCCTAGGGGTAGGACGGGAATAAAGACACACACCTACTAGAGCATGGACTTGAGGATATGGGGAGGGGAAAGGGTTAACTGTGACAAAGTGAGAGAGTGGCATGGACATATATACACTACCAAATGTAGGGTGGAAGCTAGTGGGAAGCAGCCACATGGTGCAGGGAGATCAGCTAGGTGGCTTGTGACCACCTAGAGGTGTGCGATAGGGAGAGTGAGAGGGAGGGAGACACAAGAGGGAAGAGATATGGGAACATATGTATATATATATAGCTGCTTCACTTTGTTGTAAAGCAGAAACTAACACACCATTGTAAAGCAATTATACTCCAATAAAGATGTTAAAAAAAAAAAGAAAACAAATACCAAGATGGTATTTTTTAACCCTATAATTTCAAAAATTATATTAAACTTAAATATTCTTAACAGTAAATTTAAAATTCACAGTTTGTCAGATAGATGAAAAAAATTTAGACTTTTTTTTTGCTGTACGCGGTCCTCTCACTGTCGCGGCCTCTCCTGTTGCGGAGCACAGGCTCGGGACGTGCAGGCTCAGTGGCCATGGCTCACGGGCCCAGCCGCTCCATGGTATGTGGGATCTTCCCAGACCGGGGCACGAACCCGCGTGCCCTGCATCAGCAGGCGGACTCTCAACCACTGCGCCGCCAGGGAAGCCCTAGATTTAATTTTAATGTTGTTAAAAAGGACCACATTTTGTAAATATAAAGAACACGGGTTCAAAGTAAAAGAATGAAAAATAATTACCATATAAACAACAATCACAAGAAAGCCAGCGTTGTTATGTTAATAAAAGAGAAATAGAATTCACAACAGGAAATATTATCAGAGAAAAAAGTTATATTTATAATGCTAAAGGGATCAGTTCATAGTAAATCATCATTATAAATGTGTACGCCCCTAATAACATAAAGTAAAAGCTGAAATATCTGAAAAAAATATGTGTCCAAAATTACAGTTGGAATTTCAACACTCTTTCCTCAATAATTGATAGAAGTAAATAAAAATCTAGTGAGACATTAGAAGTTTTGAAAATCATTATCAACCTGATTGATTTTATACATCACAGTTGCCAGCCTTGTTTCTCTTTTATTGTAATTTACTGTTGTCTTTTTAATTTCTTCCATTCAGCAAATATACTGATGGGGTAGAGTACTAAGAATTAGAATGATCCCCCATCCTGCCCTCCACTTCATGGGATACTTTTCTCAATACTAGCAGAATATAATTTGGCAAAATGTTTGGAGTTTTTCAGTCTTCTCACTAAATATAATTCTTACATTTGTATACTTCAATTATTTTTATGCATTCTTTTACTCCACACACACTGATTGTGTGGGTACTTGATATCTTTGGTAAACATTTTCGCATAGGAAAGTGTAATTCTTCAAAATACTTTTGATTAATGACCGATTTCAGGATCTCTTTAAAATAATAACAAATACTGGCATTTGTAGATACTGGAATCCAGGATGACAGAGGAAAATGTTATCTTGCTCTTCACTGTAAACTAAGGGCTTACATTTTTTACTGACTCCCAAATTGCCAGTCAGCAAATTTTTTTGTTTTCATGTGTTTATTTTTGTTATGAATTATTGAATGAAGAAAGGTATTTAGGGTAAGAAGGTATTATAAAAATTGAAATAAATATTAGAAATTAAAATGACTGTTCTCATATCTCCTCCCATTTTCATAAGGAAGATCATAATTAACAATAATGAATAAATATATATAATATTTTTATATAAATTAATATATAAATACAAATTTTATATATATAATACTGTATTGTATTGATATACTAGTGATGCCAACTTTCCCCACAGTCTATGTCAAATGGATCCCTTTCTTGGATGTGATTCTCATATCTAGCAGTTCATGCTTGCTTAGTCTAAACCTGGTAGAGAACACAGATTCATGTCAGTAATCAATATTAAAGAATAATTCCACACACTACCAGGAATAATGCATGAATGGTTACTTCCTGATAGCCTTCCTTTACAAAAAAGAAGAAAAACAATCCATTACTGTTATAAGCGAAAGTATTGTGATATTCCATCCTTTAGGACATTGGACTTTGCAAACATATATGTAGAAAATACAGTATTTTATATACTTATCTATAAACAGTTGCTAGTACAATTTTATTTTGTTTAAAAATACCAACCCTTATAAGTAAGTGGTATATTTCATTACTGTTTCTGACTTTCCTTGTAACTTGTATTCATGAAAAAAGTCGCGTGTTGCAGTAATATCACTGCTAGGCATTGAAAATATGACATAACAAGAAAGTGATTTAAAAATTAGCATAAAATATCAGCCAAGATAAATAATAGTTCTAAATCACCTAATGTATAATTTTGGTTATGCTGAGTTGAATTACTTTTAAAGAATAGATCAAATGTTTTATGGTGACTTCAAATCCATATGGGGATGCATTTTATTCTAAACATTATGTTCTCTAAAACTTATGGACATATATTACAGAATTAAGTGGTTTACCATTGAACTGAAGGTACCAACATCATCAAAAATAATTACTTATTCTTGTACATATTAAAGATCTTCTCATTATACAAATTAAGACTATCAATTATTATGTACATCCTTTGGATAAGAGGCAATGTATGATTATGTTGCATCTGTTCTGATTTGATTTAACTACCCATCAGCGACTATAAATTGTTGGGTATTTTGTTTGATTGGCAAAATAATTTTAGTGCAGTTTAAGCAATGTTGTTGTATTTGTGCCTGGATTTCCAATGTATTTTTTTCCTGTGGCATATCAAGTAAAAAGATATTGATAGTCTATTTACCTCATAAGTTACTTAAGCTTAACCTAGGAAAAATATGACTATAATTTTACTTCAGGTTAGAGAGTTCTGCAGTATAATAGAATCATAGTTTATCATTTTGAATATTGAATTGATATATGACAATACTTTTCCCCATACATTTTCTTTTAGAGAAATTAAACCATCATTCTTCATCTATGACGTGGGCAACATCCTTCAAGTTTTTTAAATAGAAGTTATAATTGTTGTCTTTGACAATTCTGTTGTACTCTACACCCAAAGCCTGAACAAACTTGGTTGGCTCCATCTGTAATTTAGTTATAAAATCTGACTGGTTTCTTAAACCTTCTCTACCACTGTAACTCTAGTCTAAGCCACTGTAAACTCTTGTCTGGACAACAACAATGACTTCTGAGTCCTCAGCTTCTTCCTTTGGCACCTCTCAGTCTATTCTTATCAGGTCAGTCAGAGAGGACTGCTCAAAAGCACATAATGGCACTCCATGTAATTCAAAATCAAAGTCCGAATCACTAATCTGAGTCATAGCATGCTTCTCATTTTACACTTCTTCACCTGAACTTACCTTCTGTCACTCTCCACATTCCTTACTCTTGACAAATGGTCCCTGGATGTTCCTGCTGCACTCTCAGTATACTCCTGTCTCAGGGCCTTTGCACTTGCTGTCCTTCTACCTAGAGCACTCTCCTCCCAGTTATGGTCATGACCAGCATGCTCACATCATTCAGCTCTCTGTTCAAAGATGACTGCTCCAGATATGCTGTTCCTGGACATGCAATGAAAAAAATACTCATGCTGTATTTCGGTGTCCCTTTACCTCATGTACTTTACTTGTCTTTATAAATGTTAACATCATTTATCTCCACCTGGCATATAAAACTTCTATAATTATCATCTCCTCCTCTCCCTTAAAATGGGTGCTCCAAGAGAGGAGAGAATTGGATTACTTCCTGGCAGTATCCTCAGCAGGGAAGTCAGGGTCTGGTCCACAGTAGATGTATAATAAATAATTGTTGAAGGAAGAGGTTCTCCACATATCTGAATTATTCAGCTGAATGAATTTAAGAGTGAATTTGTATGTTGTTGAACTATATAAGAAGAAAAATTATATAGTTTACTAAGCATTATATAAAATATCATGAACTTTGATTCTAACAGCAAAGCTACAGTACCATAGGTATACTTTTTTCAAGTCATATACCAAATCAACAGCAGATTTTGAAATAGTTCTAATTTAAGAAATTAAATTGTGTTCATACTATTTTCGTTTTAATTTTAAGAATATTTCCTTGTAATTATGGAGTGATTTTTATGCCTGAAGACCTGGAATCCTTTTTTTTTTCCTTTTTTATATTAATTTTTATTGGAGTAGAGTTACTTTACAATGTTGTGTTAGTTTCTGCTGTACCTCAAAGTGGATCAGTTATGCGTACATATATATCCCCTCTTTTATGGATTTCCTTCCCATTTAGGTCACCACAGATCATTGAGTAAAGTTCCCTGTGCTATACAGTAGATTCTTATTAGTTATCTATGTCATAGTAGTAGTGTATATATATGTCAATCTCAATTTCCCAATTCATCCCACCCTTTCCTTCCCGCCTGGGTATCCATAGGTTTGTTCCCTACATCTGTGTCTCTATTTTTGCTTTGCAGATAAGTTCATCTGTATTATTTTTCTAGATTCCACATATAAGCAATACTGTATGATATTTGGTTTTCTCTTTCTAACTTCACTCTGTATGAAAGTCTCTAGGTTCATCCATGTCTCTGCAAAAGGCACAACTGTGCTCCTTTTTATGGCTGAGTAATATTTCATTGTATATATGTACTACATCTTCTTTATCCATTCCTCTGTTGATGGACATTTAGGTTGCTTCCAGGTCCTGGCTATTGTATGTAGTGCTGCAATGAGCATTGGTGTGTGTGTATCTTTTTGAACCATTCTGGACATACACCTGAAGAAAGCCATAATTCAAAAAGACCTGCAATCCTTGTGGGCAATGTTGTGTATTGTCTTTCTACAACATCATGCTGTACAACAAAAAACCTTTATATAACACATTTCTAAGAAGTATTTTAAAGTTGAAAGAATAATATGAAAGCAATTTCATTTATCTCATAGATTTCTACTTGAATTGCAAATAGTAAAGAAATCAAAAATATAAATATTCTCAGTGAGCAAACAACTTGTTTGAAGAAATCGAGGTGTGATATATTAGCTGTTAGTGTAATTAACATTATATTCATGGTTATATTCCTAAGAAAATACTATAAAAGTTAAGTGAGTTCTCAGTTTTTTTTTTATTGTTTTCCTTTAGGAAGAAGACACTTTGGTATGATTATTTTCAAGAAAACTGAAATCAATTTTAAATCAAATTACATCATCTCTTTAGTATAGTGTTTCTGCATTTAATAGAAGTCCAGTTAATGAAAAAGTAGAATAGAGGGCTTCCCTGGTGGCACAGTGAAAAAAAAAAAAAAAAAAAAAAGAGTAGAAGAGAAAAAGAGTAACAATTAGATTAGACAATTTTGTATCCCCAGTAGATCTGCAAGAGAGAAGATTTACTACTTAACTGAATATTTAATGTACTTAATTTAAAGCGTAATGGTGAGGAAAGTAGCTTAACTCTTGCCTAGGCAACCTTCATCTACTGCTCCCTGTGATCAGTTACATGAATTGTGCAGTTTCTGTCATTTTGTCATTACCTTGCACTCTCTACCCATATCTCTAAGACTGTTTCTAAGACACACATAAAATTAAGAAAAGTAATATAAAGATGATCTATAGATATTGAAAGATAGATACAGATCATACATGAAATAAATGAACTAAATCCCAATTTTCATTTTGCAAATTCATCTCCTTCATGTCCAGTGGAGGCATAGATAGTCCACATTCTTTCTCTCCCATGCGTCTGCTCTCTTATGCAGTGTTTCTGGCTTTTTTGTCTCCTTGAATCCTCAGCTGCAGACATCACAGTCAATAGGTGATACGTATACAATTCTTATCTCCAGAATGACCCAGCCTTTTGTTTCCCTCTCCAGGTAGCTCTAAAATATGTTGATCATACATCCTCCATCCTGGAGGATGAAAAAGTATTCTGCATTGCTCAAGATCCTTAATTCACTGTTTGAAGAATTGTGTGTATCTTCTGGAAGTCTAAGGGAATATCTGCTTCTGTAGTCACCACTCCATGGTACCCTTTCTGAAGTCTCAGATTCTACCTCATAGAAATAAGTGTGTAGATAAAGGGAAAAAAGAATTCTGGAAGCTCTATAAGCTTGGTGCAGAGGGAGAGGGAAAAAAAAAAAAAAACACACACATCAATAACTAAAACAACATGATTTACTTTTTTATTGTCTCTAAATTTTCTTACCTGAATAAGCAAGGATTTCCATTTTCTGTAAAAAGTTTGCCTTTCAGAGCTTTCTTTGCAGGTGGCCTATTTGTCCTCAGTTCTTTCCCAAGCATCATCACACTGCACCCCTTCCACTAATAATTTTACTTCCATATTACATCCCACTAACAGTTTACTATATGAAGCCTTATTTGCATTTGCAGCCTATCAGGAATAACAAAATTTCCACAATGTTAGCCATCAAAGAATTTCAACATTTTAATTTTTACAATTAATTTGTGTAAATTAATATTGATTATTTTTTTGAAAATAACTTTCTAAAATGAGTAGATGGCTTTTACAGGCAAAGGAAAATAAACAAGGGAAATTTGTCAGAGTAAAATAAGGAGATGTAGCAAGAGTTAGGAAAAGAATCAGAAGAGTGAGATTGAAGTCTGCGGTTAAACACAAGCAAAACTACTTGCACAGAGAAGTTTACAGGTTTCGAAGTGAGAAAAGATCTTAGGAAATACAATATTGCTCATTAGTAGAGAAACTGAGAAGAGTAATGAGTCAGGTTTGAAGAGTAGGTCATAAAAGAACAGATCTTACACCAAAGCACAATGAAATGCAATTAAAATGTTCTCAAGACAATTCGTAAAAGGATGAAATGTATTGCACCAAGTTTTATGGCCTAATAAAGCTAAAATGTACCTTCACTCTGTTGGAAAGGCTTATGAAGAGGAAGGAGAGAAGAGGTAATGTAAACAGTCTGTTTCTATGGCTTCTGAGGTACTATCTAAAGGGACAGATGAACTCTCCTTTATTTATAATAAAATAGAAACATACTGAAATAGAAACACTAAGCTTGGGAGTTTTTTAGAGTGGAAACAAATGCATCTATATCAAACTGAAATTCTAAAAAAATCATATTCAAAAACTACAATTCTGGTTAGCAAACTACACTGACATTTCTATCTACAATTACCTTAAATATTTATTCTTTTCTTTGCAAAATAAAATAGATGATAATGATAGGTAGATAAATAGATGATAGAAAGAGAGATAGATAGATAAATAGATAGATATTTCATGCTATGTTTGCCCAGGAAAATTGTTTTTCCAGTAAAATAGTAATAAAGAATAGAGAGTAAAATTATCACATAAATTTACATCTCTTCATGTAAATAAAATATTACTATTATACTATGTACTGTTTGATAGAATTGGCTCATGTTTTAATTGCATTTACTCTTAAGAAAAATAAGGGGAATGATATAGTCCATATTAACATAATGTAAAAGAATTAGGATGTTGTTACTAGAGATCTCATTTCCTGCTTATTTATTAACAGTTTAAAGTCATGTTGTCCTATGTGCTTCAATATGCTTATCCATAGAACTGGGTTCTTATCCTTCCTGCTCATCTGCTTTTAGGGTTTCAGTGATGACAATGTGATATTGCTTCAAATGTGATGACTGGTGTCTTTGTAAGAAGCAGACAGAAGCAGACAAGGAGAGAACACCGTGTGACCACAAAAGATTGAGGAGCAGGCCGAGGGAATCCAGGGACTGCTGGAAACCACCAGAAGCCAGGAAAAGGCAAGAAAGGATTTCTTGCTACAGGTTTCAGAGACAGCATGGCCCTCCTGACACCTTGATCTTGAATTTCTAGCCTCCAGAACTGTGAGACAATACATATCTGTTGTTTTAAGCCACCTAGTTTGTGTTACTTTGTGTTGGCAGCCCTGGGAAACTAATACAAATGTATTTAAGAGACATACATACAAGATCCACTATTCAGTGATAATTAGTAAAAAATCAAATAATTTCATGAAACTACAACTTGATTATTGATGGCGTTGCAACTCATCAGGAACCGATTTATCTCAGCTATTATTCCACTAGTGTAGAAACGGTCCTTACATCTCTGTTGATGAAAAAGATTACATTATTATTATACAATTATAAATCTCTTCAAATCTCTATGGCTTAATGCAATAGTTGTTATAAAACAAAATGGCCATGGACTTGGTGCTCAAAAGGCTCTATTCCACTTGCTTATTTAGAAACCCAGTCTGACAGAGGTTCTGTTTGCCTTCAGTAGGTATCTCCCAATCACCCAAGAACATCAAATCATCAGATGACCTAAACTGATGACCATCTGTGCAAGGTCCCTATCTTTTTAATACCATGTGTATCATCTGGCATTACACACATATCCAGAGACTTACTGGTACAAGTTGAACATAAGATTTGAAAAAATAAACATTAATATGGAATTCCTCACCATGTTTTGGACTCAAAATTCTTCAAGCAAGCTTTATTACCTTGAAATCTGGTGACCTACAAAATAAAAAAGACAAAAGACTCTCCTAAACAATTGTTATAATATGTGGATCAGAACCAGGATATATGAAATTAAAACTCCCCTTACAAAGGAAACCTAGCTGGGCACCTTTGTGAGGCCCCTTTCTCTAAGAGGGAAAGTTCTTGATGAGACCCTGATTTTGCCCCTCAGAGGCTCTATTACCAATTACAAGCTCATGTGCCCAACACAGAGTGAGGCCAAACAATACTGAAAATTAAGAGTTTGGAGCAGAGAAGGGTTTATTGCAGGGCTATGCAAGGAGAACAGTTGGCTCACGCCTCCCCCAACCCTAACTACCCAAAATGTTTCAGCAAAGCATTTTTAAAGGCAAGGTGAGGGAGGGGCATGTTTGGTTGTTGAAAACTTCTTGGTGTCAGAATCCTTTGCTCTTGCAGCTGTCCACATAGGTCAAGTTGTGATGGTCCTTAAACTTCCAACAAGACAAATGTTATTCTCTGTGCTGTAACTTTTTGTCTCTATATGAATGGAAAAGTGTTATTTCCTTAAAGGTCAGAACCTTGAGAATGGGCTATCATGTGTATTTCAGACTATAGGCAACATTCTTAACTCAAAGCAAAAGCAATAAAATACAAAGGTTAAAGTAAAAAAAAAAACAGATCTAATATGGAGCCAGATTTGTTCTTTCCTATTACAGCTCTTCTGCATCTATTGCACACAGGTTATGGGTAAAATGCGTGTGTGGAGATGTTCTCTCTTTAGCGTGCTACAGTTCTAGAGGTTTTTAGCCCTGCTTCCTGCACTTGCAAATTTGGGGCTCCACATGGTGTTTACATGCTTGAATTGCCTAAGGTTATTTTTGTCCTCATTTGGAGATTCCATTGGGAATACAATTTCCTAAAAGTGTTAGTGAGCTCCCCGTGTCTGCTTCCATGCAGTCTCATATGGAAATTTCTATATCCAAAATTCTTTCCTAGACCCAGTTCCCAAAGTCATTTTCAATCACTCCCTTTGTTTCTTTCTCACAAATGAATGGCAACTGTTTTGACACCCTTTATCTCATTTGAACTCATGTCTGTTTAAACATTTTATTCAGTTGAGAAGTTTTACCAGCCTTTGTTGCTCAAAACAATTTCAGTCTCATTGCTTGCTATTAGAGTCTCATTCTTTACTTTGAACATTGAAATTTCTATTCTATTTGATCACTGTTTAAGGAAACAGCAGATTCTTATCTGTGCTCATTTCTTATTCATAATACCTTGCCAAAGACAAACAACACATACGATATTCTGATTCTTTTCAGTCACTTCACTCAGATATAAGCTTAAGTGTATTTGGTTTTTCTTCTAAACGCTGTCCCTTCATAACTAGATTTTCAGCCTGGCCATTAAGAAATTATCACATATTTATACTTTTATAAAGGCAGCAAACCATTTCAAGGCAACAGTTCCTGTGTTAGTTAGGATAATATTCACTAACTGCTACAATAAAAGCCCCTTAAATCTCACATGCTTTTTTTCCAAAATCAGTAATATGGCTATGTTAACTAAAAGGGAAGCCAGAGTATCCTGACTGGAACTTTATAAAACTCTCCCCATCCTTATATTATTTATCCTATCTACTAAAGGTTTTGTTTTGTGATTATATTAATGAATGCACCTGTATTCATTATTTCTAGTACAATTAAAATTAAGTAATTTCATATTTACCCTGAATGCCTACATTATCACTTTATGTGTATCAGGGTCTTCTTTCATTAAGGGTATATTTTCATATTTATGTTGCTTATTGAACTATTCCTCCTTGTGTATACTAACTAACCATGAAATTACCCCATTTCACATAATGAAAATACATGTAAAAGTGTGATTCTGTACATGTAAACATCATTTTTTAAATGTTAATTACAGATATTGTAGAAATCCTTTGTTATCTGGTAAATATTGTAGAAATTCTGTTGTAAAATATTGAGATGTATGTTCTCGTAAGGTGTTGCTCATGTTGACAGTTTTATAAGAGTTAACATTCTATAGACTTCCTGATATCTGGCAAATTATATTTATTCATCTCCAATTCAGTTTGACACCAGAAAAATGTCTCCTGTTGATGAATGTGTGTGCCTTAGACCCATTTCTTAGAAAGGGTGACAATGCAAAAGCTACTGAAACCAAAAAATTGTATTTTTTGCTGTCATATTTTTCATAATCAACTTCCAGTTTTGTTTGTTCTGTGAAATCAAATGGGGAATGTGTGTGTGTGTGTGTGTGTGTGTGTGTGTGAGAGAGAGAGAGAGATCAGAGGGCAGGTTTTTAACTAACAAATGTGGACACAGATTCAGTTTTAAATGATCTTCCACTTTCTTATGATAGTAATTTAAGACTCTGAATACTTCCAGAAGTTTTGGCAATTTTATTTTGTCATTTTTATAAAGTACAGTTTTCACAAAACCCCTATAGAGTCCATCTTGGAGGTATGGGTCTTATATATAATCTGGTAAAATACAGAGTTCCTGATGTATTTAGTCAACTCAGTTTTTCCTCATAATTCTACATATTTCAAGATGGAAGGACCTTCAAAATGCAAGCATACAAATCTTAGTCAGACACATCTGAAAAATGTTTAAAAAATCTCAAAGACGTATGTGGAGTGACGTGTTGTCAGCAAAAATGGAGCAAACTCATTCCATCTTATTCCTTCCATTGATGACAACGAAAACTCCTGGGCTCTGAAAGGTAAGCAATAGCAAGTGGATTGGCACAGGAAGTCAACACTAAAGAAAGACCTGTTTGCTGGTGAGTTTCCTATTGTTTTTTCCTTCTTTTTCCTTATTTTTCCTGAGGATGGCCCAACTGTGAACCATGAGTGAACAACAAAAACTGCAATTTAAGCTACAAGTTGGAGAGTTTAGGGTAAAATATTTTTTTTTTCCTCCCTGCCCTGCTCCAAGGACAGCATCATTCATGAAACTGCATTGCTGCAGCACTGGTGCAGGCACAAAACAGCTGAGACAGAACACCTGTATCTCTTGCCAGAGGGACCAGGAGTTGGGTCCATTTTGTCCAGAGTGTGGGAAGAATCCTGTTATTTTTTTCCCCCCTCCTTTCTCTTGCTGCTTTGCTGCGTGTAGCTCATTTTTTTTGTGGAAATGTGTAGCACAATTGGGGATAACACTCAGAGAAATATGTGTGGCCAGAGAAATCAGAAAAAGTGGTTCCTTGGATCAAGAGAATCTGAAGGAGATCCTGGGGAGAAGTGAGTGTGATCCCTTGACCCTGTAATTCTGGGGGTGAGTCAGTAGAAATTTCAAGCTTACTCTTGAACTTGCCATTCACAGAGCAGATTCCAAGAAACACTGCAGAGGCTTTGATAACTAAATATTTTGTAAACCAGGTTTGTAAAACTACACCCTAGAGAATAATCCAGCCCACGGACAGACTTTGTACAGCTCAGGAGCTCACAGTTTTTATGTTTTTAAGGGCTGTAAAACAAGTAAGCAAGCAAATAACAAAGCAGAATATGTAACAGAGACCATATGTGGTCCACAAAACCTAAAATATTATGCAACCCTTTACAGAAAAAAAAATGCTGATCCTTGATAGGAACTCTCCAAATCCCAGATGAACCTCTCAACAGCATGTGCACTGGGTGACATGAACAGCATAGCAAAGGCATGAAAACCAAATTGACCTTGGAATCACTGCTTCCAGAGAAGTGAGACAAATTTGTAGAATTAGCCTAACCTGGTTAATTGCCTACAAGAACAAGCAGACAAAATTTCAACAGACATTCTCCAAATGCTTTTAAAGAATCAAGTGTCTCCAAAATAATATTAACACTGTCCAGATTCCAATCCAAAATTACTTGAGATAGTAGAAGCTGCAAAATGTGACCAATTATCAGCGTCAAACCCCAAGTTAGGAAAGATTTTAAAGTGTGTATTACAATCGTGCTCCACTTGGTAAAGGTGAAAACTATTAAAAGGAAAGGAAAGATAGAATTCTTAACAGAAAAATAGGAACTATATTAAAAAAAACTAAAAATGTTAGAACTGAACTATGTAATAGCTGAAATAAAAATTCATCATGAGGGCTTAATAGCAGAAAATGTCAAATAACTTGAGCATATATCAATAGAATGTATCCAATTTGAAGAAAAGAGAGAGAAAAAAAGAGAAAGAATAGAGTCTCAAAGGTTTGGGGACAATATCATAAAAGTCAAACATTTAGCACTTTGAAGTTCTAAGAGGAAAGAAGAAATGAGTTTGTTTCAGAATTTAAAAAGAAGAAATAGTGGTGAAAATGCCCCAAATTTGGATTAAAATTATGAATGTACAGATTAAAGAAGTTCAGCAAACTTTGGAAAGTATAAATCATACCCAGGCACATCATGACCAAGAGTTAAAACTAAAGATAAAAAATATACAATCCCGAATGTAGACAGTGAAAAGGACACCTAGAATATAGGGAAATTACAATTCAAATTAATGTGAATTTCTTTTTAGAACACATGGAATTTAGAAGACATTGGAACAACATTTAAATTGCTTCGGGGAAAGGAAGGGGGCAAATTTTCAACCCAGAAATCTAAATCTTATGACAATATTCTTGGGAAATGAATATTAAATAAAGATGATTTCAGATGAAGAAAAATTGAAAGAAGAGCTGTGAACAGTATTTCTCTACAAAAATGATAAAAGAAATTCTTCTAGAAAAATGATTTTTTAAAACTCTTTAAGAAAAATGGTTACAGTCAATCTTTGAACTATAAGAATGAAGGAAAAACATGGTAAATATTTGGTAGATATTAGACTATTTTTCTGACCCTCTTATTATTTAAAATAATTATGAATATTGGAAGCTAAATATATAAATCTGTCTAGTAAGATTTTCAATCTATGTAGATGTAATATATTTATGACAACCATAAAATAAAATGAGGAGGAAAAAGACACCTATATGGCTTTAAAATGAACATTTAATTGAATTGGTTAAATAATAACTTTAATTAGAATTTTAAAGGGAATACAATTAGCAAAATAATTGTGAAAAGGAAGAACGTACTTGCTGGACTCACTACCTGATTTAAAGACCTACATTAATGCTGTGATTATCAAGTCATAGACAAATACAGCAGAACTGAGAGTGTAGAAATAGACTCAAACAAAAATAGTTAGTTGATTTTTGACAAATGTGAAAAGAAAATTCAATGAAGGAAAAAGCACTCCTTTCAACAAATGGTCTGGAATATCTGTACATCCAAGTACCAGAAAGTTAAATGATGCATACTTCATACTTTATGTAGTAGTTTATTCAAAGTGGATACCAGAGCAACATGTAGAATCTAAAACTGTAATACTGGGACTTCCCTGGTAGTCCAGTGGGTAAGACTGACTCCACACTCCCAGTGCAGAGGGCCCAGGTTCAATCCCTGGTTGGGGAACTAGATCATGCATGCCGCAACTAAGAGTCTGCATGCGGCACTGAAAGTAATACTTGATAAAACTTTTCCCAGTTAATTATAGAGTTAAATATATACTTATCACATGAACAGTTCATTCTACTTCTATGCTGGTAGCCTAGCCAGGAGAAATTGAAATTTATGTTCACACAAAACCTGTACTAATTATAATAATTTTATTCTTAAACATGAAAAACTAGAGCCAACCTTGTGAATAGATAAACACTATGTGATACACTGAAATGCTACTTAGTAGTAAAAAGACAAAAATTAATATTCACAACACATGGGTAAATCTCAAATGTATCCTAAGTGAAAAATGTCAGATTCAAAATGTATACTTTATAATGGTCATTCATATGACATTCTGGAAAAGGGACAACTACAAGGGACAGAAAGAAATCAGTTTTTGCCAGAAGTAAAGGATGGGTTTAGGGGTTGTCTATAAAGTGATAGCAAAAAGAAATTTTAGAGGCAGATGAAGCATTATATCTTGACTTTAGTGGTATTTATACAACGGTATGTATTTTTATAACTCAGAGAAGAATTGCATGAGAGTGAAATGAGTAACAAGCATAAGAGAAGTATTATTGTTCTTTTTAGTTTGGGGAGTGAATGACCATCTTAGTTCACCGTGGCAAGATTCAGGAACATGTGTTGATCTGCATGGTGTGGCAAAATATGTGGGAAGCAAAGCAGGTTGTATTCAGTCATCAGAACAGGAACCCTGCCATCTCATAGATCCATAGATTACGTTTGTTTATGGCTAAGAAGGTCTATTGAATGGTGTGCCATTTCAGTCAGAATATAGAAGATTGCAATAAAGGTTCAATATTTAGTCATAGTTTCCTGGAACGTCTTTACTTTTACTATGTTTTTTACAAGCTTGGTTTTGGAGAGATAGCAGAAGCAAAAGGGAAAGATAGGCCATTAACCGTCCAGCCCTTAAATGGTATGGATTTCTTGTACATGCTAGTCCTACCCTCTCAATAGATGGAGTACAGAAATATGTTTGTTCAAAAGGGAAAGAAAAAACATTGAATTGATATCTCATATGTCAAATATCATAACATCTCTGATCATTAAGCACAGTATTTTTGGTGTAGTGATTGGCTGGATGGTATCTTGTTTTGTTTTCTTCTACTGATTTATTCTAAAATAGAACTAGAATCTGAAGGACAAGTCCAATCACTAGTTGTGGCCAGCAGAGGGCAGCAGAAGGCTTCCACAGGCTGACTTGAGTGCAAAGGCTTCCAAGAGGAAAGCAGTCTTGTGGGAAGGTCAGAGAAGGAAACAAAAATCCCATCAAGCCCAGGGACACTGCCATTAGAGGGGGGAGAAGTCATTTGACATATGCAAGCACAAGCTAATTGTCACAGAGAGGGTGGTTCGATCCCATAAAGGACTTGATGGATTTATTCATTCATTCTACCACCAAGAAACGTGTTTAGCACCTTCCGTTTTGGTTTCCGTTTCTTCATTTACTAAGTGGCTATAGTGTTAATAACAATGTCATAAAATATGTGAAAACTGCTTAGGGCTATTTGTGAAATATCACTTCAGGTTTTTTTTAAAAAACACATATCTCTTAAGATACAAGATATGAATCTTAAACACAGCATTTTAGGAAAACAACTGCTACCACCATAATAAAACCAACTACCTCTATAAGCCTGTATTTTCGTTGTAAACAGCATTCTAAATTCATATATCTTAAGTGTAAAAGATGTTTTTTTCCTTAGTATTAGGAAATGAAAGGCGATCAGTCACTACTTGAGCATGTAAAATCAGCGCACAAATAATCAGGGCTGTGGACTAAGAATGCCTTCTGGCACGTTTAACCTGAGACCAGGAAGAAGATTTCTCTGAAGCTGAGAGTTTAAGGGCCTGTAGTAGGACAGGTCCTGCCAGGTGATGGAGATTCTCAGACAAAGGAAAACTGCCTGTTGGAAGATTGTGTCACAGACGGAAATGTGGGATATTCAAAAAACAGGAAGCAATCCTTGTGGCTGAGCAGAGAGGGTGATGAGGAGGGATTTATGGAATGTGACCAGGGAAATCAATCCAGAAAGACACATGTGGGGCTTGGAGGGTTTATTAAATATTTTGAAGCTTCTTATAATGTCATTTGGAAAGTTTTAGAATGAATTCAATAGAGAGAAATTAAACCAAACAAAATTAGAATAGCACTGTGGGATAGAAGAAAGGGCAAAGACTTGGGACCATCACAGTTTGGTGTGGATCTTGGCTCTACTACCTAAAAACTTGAAGGTCTTGGTCAGATAATTAACTGGATTTCTTCAAGTCTAACATTTAACAAAATAGGTAGCAAAGAAATCAGAATTCATGATCAGATGCATATTCGTGGAGTCATAAAAACTACGACCTTGTATCTGATAACAGCTTCATCTCAAGTGCAGACCTTATCCCTATAATTCTTACAGATTCAGATGCCAAAACCTAGGCACGGGATTGGTTTTGTCAATACCTATCTTAAATGTGTGAATGAAAAAACATAACACAGCTACATCTTAACAAATGCAGTGATGGTATTTTGCTCATCAAGACCTCAGCAACCATGGCTGAAGAAAAATTGTTGTGGAATGAGTTTGATGTTGAACCTCAAATGATTTGGGAAAATATAAATTTGTATGGTACAGAGCAGGAGACTTTTCTATCTCTGAAAGCAGGATTAACTATACAGTAAAACCCTCTATATGGATGTTGATATACCTGTTAATATACCTATTTCAAAATTACGACAATGGACAGATCTACATAACTGTAGATCTGCTCCAAAATGTGTAAACATTTCCAAAGTGACTAAATAAGGATAGAAGAAAAACAGAAAGTAGAGATATCACTAAGTCTCTCTTACCTATAGGTGATAATAACACCAGGTTACCAGGAACATATACTAGAGAGTTGTATTAATTATCCCTCCCTCTCTCCTATATAGAAAATAACTACCACCACCATAATAAATCACACGAGTTCTAGAAATTCACACACACACAAACACACATGCACACACACACACACACACACACATGCTTGAAAATTGGCAAATGCTTTTATCAATACATTTACTTGCATAATGACATTTATTTGCATAATTTCAGACACATTATATATTGATTATTACAAAAAACCAAAAAAGGTTCAAAATAAAAAAACAGGCAAAAAAACAATCAATTGCAAGCCAAACATATCACGTGTGTGTGAATGTGTGCTCAGGTGGTAAACAGTAATAATGGGGGTTTAGTTGTTATAGTAGAGAAGGTGGGAATAGTAGTAGGAGCAATGGAGTTGACCATTAACAGTGGTTAAATAGGAGATAAGAGGCTACAGATAGAAGCTAAAGTTATGATTGCATGTGATCAAATTTACCTGTACCACATTGGAAACTGATCTATTACCTCATAGTCCAATACTACCAATTTGTCCAACAGCAAAGTCTCAGAAAAGAGCAAATGCCACTGCGTGTACTCAGAACCATGTCCAAACTGAAGAAGAGAAATGTCTTCTTCTCTTCTATTCAACTTATCTTTAGGTTCCTGAAATCTTTTACTGCCTTGTTTGAACATTGGTGTGGACCGAGAAATGCTAGTAAATAGAATAGGGCACCTCATAAGTAGAAATATAGGACCTTCTAAGTTTTCAACTGACTTCAAGGTTATCCAGCAATTCGAGTTTAGCACCCAAAAGGAGAGAAAAGGGCTAACTATATCCTCGTGGGACTTAAATATAAGTGTGTGAGTGTGAATATATTGGATTGACAAAAAGTGCCTTCAGTTTTTAAGTAAAAATAAGACACATTTCTCATTTTCACCAATAACTATTGAACAACATATTCACCCTTTTGTTCCACTACCTTCTGATATTTTTCAGGCAACTTCATAATTCCATCTTCCCAAAACTTTTTATCTTTTTGAGCAAAGAACTGTTCCAGGTGCCTTTTACAGTCTTACAGGGAAATTAATTTTTTTTTCCATTAAGAGAATTTTGTAAAGACCAAAATAATGGAAATCTGAAGGTGCAATGTCTGGTGAATATGGCGGATGAATCAGAACTTCCCAGCCAAGTTGTAACAGTTTTTGCCTGGTAGTCAAAGAAATATGCGGTCTTGCGTTATCCTGATGGAAGATTATACATTTTCTGTTGACTAATTCTGGACGCTTTTCGTTGAGTGCTGCTTTCAGTTGGTCTAATTGGGAGCAGTACTTATTGGAATTAACCGTTTGGTTTTCTGGAAGGAGTTCATAATAGAGGACTCCCTCCCAATCCCACCATATACATAACATCACCTTCTTTGGATGAAGACTAGCCTTTGGTGTGGTTGGTGGTGGTTCATTTCACTTGCCCCACAATCTCTTCTGTTCCACATTATTGTACAGTATCCACTTTTCATTGCCCATTAAAATTTGTTTTAAAATCAGAACGTTTTCATTATGTTTAAGTAGAGAATCACATGTGGAAATATGGTCAGGAAGGTTTTTTTCCACTTAACTTATGTGGAACCCAAACATCAAAGTGATGGACATAACCAAGCTTGTGCAACTGATTTTCAGCACTTGATTTGGATATTTTGAGTATGTTGGCTACCTCCCACGTGGTATGACGTTGATTGGTCTCAATTAATATCTCAATTTGATCGCTATCAACATCAAGTGGTCTACCCAACCACGGAGCATCGTCCAGTGAGAAATCTCCACACAAAACTTCGCAAAACACTTTTGACATGTTTGATCAGTCATAGCACCTTCTCCATATACTGCACAAATCATTTTTTGTGTTTCAGTTGCGATTTTACCTTTCTTGAAATAATAAAGCATAATATGCCGAAAATGTTGCTTTTTTTCTTCCATCTTCAGTATTAAAATGGATACACAAAATTTCACCAATTTTGATGTCATTTTAAAAATGTACACTGATATGGCATCCGTCAAATATAATGTAACAAAATTGTTTCAAATGCAGTTAAAGACAACAAAGTGCTACTAGAGCCATCTTACAGAAAAAAACAAATGAACCTTTTGGCCAACCCAATACTTAAAACTGCAGATAAGACTTTTAACTTTTGATCATGGAACAATAGAAATAATTAATCATACATGTGCCCACAAATTAAATCACAGTTAAGTAAAAGTATTAGTGATCAATGAAAACCAGATGAAAAATAAAACCAAAAGTAAACCTATTTTGCTACACATTTGTTATGGGCTTTTTAAAAACTTCTTGGACCCAGAAGTACATCAAAATTTAATTGTAAAACAGATAATTTAGCTGTTAGCAACAACAAAAATTTCACAATACCTAAAATGTTCAAATCTGTGTTCAGAGGACAAACAGATACTTTCCTGATTAAATGAGACATTAAAAAGAAATGATCTATGAAATTAAAACAAGAACAGATATGATGACAGTAAACAATATTTCAAATAAACCAGGGATGAATAAAAATGAAAGTTGAAATTTATTCATTAGAAAAAAAACTTAAAAATAAATTAGAAATTATTTGAAAAAACCTAAAATCTGGTTCTTTTAAAACAAGGATGATTAGCTGTTTATAAAGATGAATGACAATAATTAATATGTTCTAAGGAAATGAAGAAATATATTGAAATATATTGAAGTGGTAAAGTAATTTGAACAGTGTTTACTCTGAGGGAAAATATTTAATATTTTAGTTTATCTATGCATTGTGGAAGTTGGAAATAGGATTGCTCAGTCTTAGGCACTGAGTTTTACACAGAAAAACAATAAGTATGCCTTCTTTTCTGCAATCTTTCATACTGCTAATTTCATGCAGCTTAATTTTTTAAAGTATACATAATAATTTAAAAGTTTTGTAAAAATTAATATTTTATTATGAATTGAAAAAGGAGGTAACTTAAAAATATTTGTGATTATAAAAATTAATCTGGTTTTATTGCTACTGATGATTATGTTTTTGAATAAAACAAAGATAATTAATTTCAAAAACTTTCTCTGTGCCCTGATAGAATCTAAACTTGAATGTTTAGATATTATACTCTTGTTCTTTATCATCTGAATTACACCTAGGTAATTATATACCATTTTATAATAATTTATTGCATTGCATGAATATAAGTATTGATTTATTTCAGGATGGTGAATTTAAAAATTCTGTTATTATTTCTATTATAGATTGTCTTCAACCATATATTTGTTAATTGATATAAATATCAATTTTCATAAATATATCATAGAGTCAAGTACTTTCTTAGAGATATAGTGCTTTCGATAAAGTTAAAAAATTTCTCAGCACAGCTAAAACACCCTTGAATGGTATGTTTTTTTGTACTTATAATTGAATTTGCCCTTTCTTGCACTATGTTGCCTTTTTAAATTTTTCACCATTTCAAATGTGTCTTGTTATTTCCTATATGTAGCCATATGCACATATACATTTAGCCTGAAATCGTCATTTGGTACATTCTTTGTTGAGCCCAATCTAATCATTCTTTGCAGGAGGGATCCCAAACACATAGCCTTTACTTGGCCTGTCTGATGTATTTTGTTGACTTACCCTTTGGTTTCAAATAGTTTTAATTAGCTATCATCTTATATCTTTTATGATTCATCATATACACATTTATATATCAAATTTGTCTTGAAAAACTCAATTATCTGGTAAAATAGGGCCCTAATACCCTTATTACACCTGTACCTGAGGCTGAGAAGGGCTCCATTATGCTTTAGCCCTTAATTCCCAGCACTCTGCCTTAAGTATCACTGGTCATACATCCATGTTCATTCATAGTCTGGCCTCTGAAAGAATCTCTGAGTTTGTGACAAGACAGATTTAGGTGTTAAATGTCACTTCCTCCGTGAAGTTTTGCATGATCCTCTTGGCTGGAGACTAGGAGAGTTTTCTGATGGGATTGCATGCCACTAATTGTGTGATGAGTCACAATGAAAACTGGAATATTTCATTGGCATTAGGATATTGGAAAGAGCATATGAAAGAGTATTTGCAACTTTCATGTTGATGTTGTCATTTACGTTTTAAAGCATATGTCTAAGTGAGGCATTCCATATTACTTCTTTGCATGAGGAAGTCAAGGAAGAGTGCAGACAGCAAGGGTGAGACAGAACCTGGGGCACATGCCCAAGGGTCTGTAGGTGGTATGCTTTTGAAGTCCCAGGCTAAGACCAATTGGTCAATTCAAGCCAAAATAGAGGAGTTTTGGTAAGCCCCATGGGGGTCGTATCTAAGGCATGCATCAGGAGAAGGCATTGGGAGATAGTGGATATGGTTGGTGGCTGGGAAAGTCACATCAGGAACTTAGATTTGCTTGTGACTCTCCTGGCTGCTTTCCAGGGCATGTGCTCGTAAGAGGAGCTAGTGTCAGTTTAAGGTCACTGCAGGCCACTTGGCCAAAAATATAGATGCCGTGGATGGGATACACAAAAAATGGAGATACAGAGATTGTTGGAAAAAATAGATTTTTGTCTATATTTCCTGGTTCTTACTTGTGGTGCCAGTGAATAATATCATAGTAATAATATTACCTTAACTCTTAAGTGAACCTAACTAAATTTCTGGAACATTAGAAATGCAGTCAGCCCTCCTTATCATTGAGTTTCTCATCCATGGATTCCATCAACTGCAGGATACAAGGACCAACTACATAGGCCATTTTACATAAGGGACTTCAGCATCTGAGGATTTTGGTATCTGAATGGGCTCCTGGAACCAATCACCCCATTACCAAGGAACGGATGTAGATAAAATTAATAAGATAAGAAGTACAACAAATCATAAGAGAATACTATGAAAACTTCTATGCCAACCTAGAAGAAATGGACAAATTTCTAGAAACATACAACCTGCCAAGATTAAATCAAGAAAAAATAAGCAATTTGAACAGACCAATCACTAGTAGTAAAATTGAACTTGTAATAATAATAAAAAAAACTCCCATCAAACAAAAGTCCAGGACTAGATGACTTCAGAGGAGAATTCTACCAAACATATAAAAAAATACTTACACCTGTTCTTTTCAAATTATTCCAAAAAGTTGAAGAGCATGAAGCACTCCCAAATTCATTCTGAGGACATAACCTTAATATCAAAAGCAGAAAAATAAAGCACTAAGAAAAAGAAAATTAAAAGACAATGTTTGATGAATATAGATGCAAAATCATCAACAAAATATTTGCAAACAGAATCCAACAATATATAAAAAGAATCAACTTATGTGAAAACAGGAAAGTTACCACAAGGACTTAGATGAAAAAGATGGCTTCTGAGTCAGCATACTATCAGATAAAACACTGAAATCATTATTAAGTTTCAATAATAATACTTGTATAAGACAATTGTGAGGAAGTAACCACAAAATACATATGGAAAACTTTTGAAAAAATGTAAAGTTTTGAACTAACAGTAGAAGCTATGACCATACTCCTTATTCCATTCAGAAACTACTCATCTATCCCAATGTTTGCAAATGTGGAGCAGGATCAGATATTCTCACTGATATTTTCAAATCCATTGACTATTTCTGGTGCTAATATGTGTGTGTGTGTGTGTGTGTGTATGCTTTTTTTGTTGTTATATTTTCAAATCCATTGACTATTTCTGGTGCTAATATGTGTGTGTGTGTGTGTGTGTGTGTGTGTGTGTGTGTGTGTGTGTATGCTTTTTTTGTTGCAGTATCTGAATTTCCAAACTATTGTGTTCATCAGGCTCAGGTTCAAATTTAGAAGATGTATGAAAATATTTTTTTAAAAATAGGAACTAAACTTAGGTTAACACAGAAAGCATTTATTGTTGCCAGTGGTAATTAACTTTAGGAAATGGAGAATTCTGAGAAAATGCAAAATAAAAATAAAGAGAAAAAGAGAATATATTTGTTGGCTAGTGGCAGTAATCATGAAATATGATGAATACCAAAATCTACTTGAAAGGATATAATGTGGGAAACATAAAGAGGAGGAGCCTTGTGGAAATAGAAGTAGATGCATAATTCTATGTTTCTAAGATAAAGGGAGAAGCAAGGTAAGGTGATCCTTTTATTAAGGATGGGAAGAAAAGTGTAAGGTCTCTAAGAAATAATTTATCAGTTTACAACTCTACATAAGATTTGTCTGATCTTTTGATCTTAGGTGAATAATAAAGTAAATGTTGGGTGAAGAAATAAAATCATGACATTTAAATTCACTATCGTCTTAAAAATAAAGCATTTTAAAGTTTTGTAGAGAAAACAAGCAATTCCTTATTCTACAAATGATAACTTGGTAAGTAAGCAGTGTTTTTGAAATGAATTATTTATTTTTGGCTGCTTTGGGTCTTCATTGCTGCACGCGGGCTTTCTCTAGTTGCGGCGAGCAGTGGCTACTCTTCGTTGTGGGGCACGGGCTTCTCATTGTGGTGGCTTCTCTTGTTGCGGGGCATGCGCTCTAGGCACACAGGCTTCAGTAGTTGTGGCTCATGGGCTCAGTAGTTGTGGCTCGCAGGCTCTAGAGCACAGGCTCAGTAGTTGTGGCATATGGGCTTAGTTGCTCCGTGACATGTGGGATCTTCCCGGATGAGGGCTCAAACCCGTGTCCCCTGAATTGGCAGGCAGATTCTTAACCACTGTGCCACCAGGGAAGTCTCCTCATTGTTTTTAATAAAAGAAAATGGTTGAGAATTTTAATATATAATAATTAATCCAGACCATAAATGAATGATACAATACACTCAAATTTTTAATATTAAGATCAATAAGCAAAACCTCATTTTATAACCTTGGCTAACAATCTCAACAGAAGTAAGACATGAATAAAATATAATTATTTTATGAAATTTTGTTTTAATTCTTGTTTTTGGTAGTTATTTGTTCTTCAGGACAAATAAATAGTTTTATTTCCAAAGAATAAGTATAAAAGGACTTGTGGCTTTTTTCACATTTTATTTGGCTTGAAGTGAACTGACAAAACTAGATTATCAGGCATAGTCAACTGTATAGCTTTTCAATACAGTATAGAGTACAGAGTTCAATAGGAACAGACACGTTAATGATTTTTTGTTAAACAAATGTCACTCTCCTTGCTGTGACATTGTGTTCATTCTTTAAGGAATACCTGTAGCAAGAGAGAGGGGCAATTATTCCTCTATTAATTTCAATTAGTTTCATGCTTAAAGAGATGTGTAAAATCCTGTGTTAGTATATCGCTTTTTCTAGGGTATGTAATAAAATTAATTGTTCTTTTGGAAATGCAAGTAATATTTAGACTACACAAAAGTACTTTTTCTGTTTCTTATAAATGTAAAAGAATTAAACTATATTTATACATATATGCAAATTATTCAGTGTATTACTTGAAGTAATTAAAAATGTCCCTGCCCTCAAGAGAGTGTGTGAAAGTTAATTATTAGAGGATTGAGAGGGTACATTTTAAATGAAAATTGTTCTTATATATTCACATATATGATGTATAGTTTATATTTACATGATATACTCAATTACTGTGTCTATGTGTTGATAACAAATGAAAAGTGTGCACATAGGTAGTATAAACAGGTTTGACTGAAATGGATATTTGAATAAAACGCCTGTGGCTCATGAAAACCATGCTTCAACACACTCCTCTTGGCACTTAAAAGAGTTAGATAATGATTAAATTTCCCACATAAACTTCAAACAATGCTATACTATATGGTTTTCAAAATTTAGTTTCAGATGACATTTGACGAGTGGTACTTGTCAATCTTTCCTGGCTACAAGTAAAATACCAAGGGGGGGTGTGCATGAACATATAACAAAAGCTAACCACCTGAAAACTAAGTGCAATAGTTGGTATCTTACAATTTCAGAGGGAATTCCCCATAACAATAAATCATGTAAAAGTAAAAAAGTGCATTGATGAAGCAGAAGTGATACACAGCTCAAATGAGTGGACAGCCAATAGGTGAAGAGTGATAAAGCTACTTTGAATTTTGGAAAACATAGTCTCCACAAATAACAGGAGGTGAGCCGGAGAAAGGAATAGCTGTAGCATCAGTGCCTGGTGGAATTTAGACTTTTTCATCATTGACGGCTCTTCTGATTGTCAGAGAACTATGTCATGGGAGGAAGAGGAGAATGAAGGGAATTCAGTCTAGTAGAGCATTACGAGTTGTGCAGCCGTGTGTCTAAGAAGAGAAGCAATCAATGCCCTGTGCTCAGAGAATAGCTCCAGGAACAAGCTGTGTACCGGCCTCGGGAGGTTGGTGCCTGCCATGAACAGCCTGTTGGTGAACGAGCTCTGCTGCCTCTTCTGCTGCCCGTCCTGCCCTGGCCTCATCACCGCCAAGCTCGCCTTCCTGCCTCCAGGGCCCACCTACTCGCTGGTGCCGGAGCCTGTGCCCAGGCTCGGTGGGCCAGGGCCACCCCTTTGGGAACCTTGGCCGGCAGCCCCCGGGGCACTGGAAGCTCCACCTGCTGGAGCACGCCAACTTCTGTACAGCCAGTGCAAGCTGGACACCATCGAGGTCTTGGCCACCAAGAGCAGCTGGGGCAACCACGTCTCCTGCATGTACATGTGCTGCATGCCCAGCGCCAGGTATACGGCTCTCTTCTCGCAGGGCGACGCAGTAGACCTGGGCCAGATGAGCAGTTTCTGCATTGGCCTGGGCACGCGCATCAACTGCAACATCTCCTCCAACTACTTCGGCTACAGGGTGAGCTTGGGCAAACCCTTGGAGAAGAACCTCTACGCTGACAGTGGCCTGGCAGGCCCTGCGCATCAGGTACGGCATCAGCCCAGACAGTGCCGTCCTCTACGGGCACAACATCATCAGCACGGTGGCCACCGTGGACCTGGCCTTGCGCTACCACTGCGCCATGGTGGTGCTTCACTTCCCGCTTACCTTGGGCATGTGCATTGTCTTCCATGACACCAAGAAGACCTACTGCTGTGACACATTCCCCAGCACCTAGAAGGTGTCCCAAGACGCTCTGTGTCTTTATTCCTGTCCTGTCCCTAGGTTCTTCACAACCTTTTTGTTTTTAGATTCCATATATATGTTAGCATAAGGTATTTGTTTTTCTCTTTCTGACTTACTTCACTCTGTATGACAGACTCTAGGTCCATCCACTTCACTACAAATAACTCAGTTTCATTTCTTTTTATGGCTGAGTAATATTCCATTGTATACATGTGCCACACCTTCTTTATCCATTCATCTGTCGATGGACACTTGGGTTGGCTCCATGTCCTGGCTACTGTAAATAGAGCTACAATGAACACTGTGGTACATGACTCTTCTTGAATTATGGTGTTCTCAGGGTATATGCCCAGTAGTGGGATTGCTGGGTCATAGGGTAGTTCTATTTTTAGTTTTTCAAGGAACCTCCATACTGTTCTCCATAGTGGCTGTATTAATTTACATTCCCACCAACAGTGTAAGAGGGTTTCATTTTCTCCACACCCTCTCCAGCATTTATTGTTTCTAGATTTTTTGGTGATGGCCATTCTGACTGATGTGAGGTGATACCTCATTGTGGTTTTGACTTGCATTTCTCTAATGATTAGTGATGTTGAGCATCCTTCATGTGTTTGTTGGCCATCCATATATCGTCTTTGGGGAAATGTCTATTTAGGTCTTCTGCCCATTTTTGGATTGGATTGTTTGTTTTTGGATATTGAGCTGCATGAGCTAAACAACTATCCTTTGAGAAGCCCACATAGGAAGAAGTGTCCTCAGGAGAGAAGCACGTTTCTATTAGAGAAAGAACATAAAAGGGATGCCCAGAGAAAATACTATGGAGACCATTCTGAAAGGACGTATAGTGGAAACAGTTCAGGAATTTGAGACTCAATTTTTTTTTTCTATTTTCCCTTCTAGCATTCATTTTGAAATAAAAACATCACACATGGAAAGCTGATATACACAGGAAGGAACACATGTTTAAATTACTCATCTTCCATGTTCAATGAAAAGTACTTATTAATTAGGGTTGGGGCATGCTGACACTCATGGTGGTTGATATGATTAGAAAGGAAAAAATCAGAGAGATGTAAAACTTCTCTAATGAAAAGGTTTATCGGAATTGGGAGTTAAAATCAGATAGTCATCTCAATATAAATGAATAATCTTTATAGCAGGGTTTATCCATATACATTTTGATAGGAGTATAAAGCTCCCAATACATCAGAAATTTAGTGTTTGAAGTTGATTAATTAGCAATTTAAAGTAAATTAAAACCCTGTAATTGAAAACTATACATTTTTAACTTAAAAGACAAAGTAATGTTCATCATGAAGCAGTCTGACGAGTTCAAGTCCAGAGGACTGTAGGGATTCATTTCATGTAATGGATATTTTATAGACAGTTTTATTTTCTTTCAATGGCTTTATGGGAGATATTTCATTTTTCATTTCCCTTCATGTCAGTTAGAAAGTCATTAAATGAATATGTAATGATTCCTGATTAATATTTTAAGGCTCTAAATATTTTAACAATTCTGACAAAGCTATAAAACACCTCTAATTATGTTAACATATAAAGGAAGGGGGAAAAGTGAGAGAACAAGGAAAACAATATTCAATAAATTTCAGGCCTATACTTTTAAATTACAATCATAAATTACTTAAATAATATCACATTATATGCTGAAAAATAACAATCAGCAGTACAGTATTACCAAAGAATGACTGTGAGATAAATGTTAGCCTATGTTTCTATTAACATTATAGAAACAGCTGATGGTCTTGATATAGTAACAAATCCTGATGTCACTTCGGCTCACATACTGTTCGATACACAGAAATAATTTTCTGTATATTTATCGTTAAATGAAATATCTGTGAAATGTGTAATAAACAGTAACTGAAATAACTATTTTGATTTGAACACATCTTGATTAATTAGCATTTACTAATAATTATTAGTCTTATGTATCATAAAATATCATTTAAGCTTTGCATATTTGAGCTGTTAGGTAAAGTGTAGTGACATACAAAATATTAACGTAACCATGAAACAGTGTAGCCTAATGGTTAAGATCACGTACATTGTGCAATCTGTCAATGTTCAAATGCTATTTCTATGAATTTCAACCTTAAAACAGGGGCAAGTTAAAACTTCTTGTGCCATAGTTTCCTATCTATAATATGGTAATAAGAGTACTTACCTGATACAACTGTTGGGAGGATGAAATTATTAATACAAAAACATAAATAAATTCTCAGCTCACATAAATGTTCACTACTTTTGTTGCAGAGGGCCTGTTACCTCTGGGCTTTGGGCCCGATGAGATGGACAGAGCAGCAGAGGTGGGTGGAGGTAGATGAGGCAATAATTAGTAATATCTGAGTTCTTCCAGTGCCTGAAGTATGCTGGAGGGTGAGACAAGATCAATTTAATCTTGATCCTCTATTTCTAAACCCATTTGTACCCAGAACTGTGGTCACAAAGTCTGACTACAGGTTCTGGATAGCAGCTAGTAATTTTAGCACAAGATTCATGTTGTGCCTTCTATAAGAAAATGAAACAGTTAAAACATGTTAATTATGCATTAACAAAATGCTCTCATTTTTGCTAGAGAATGTTAAAAAGATTATTCAGCAAACTTTTATTAATTAAAAGAAATATTATTAATAGTAGGATTCTTAATTTATTTTACAGAATTTATATGTCAACTACATTATAAATAAAGCATGAATATATGTTTATTTTAGTTTAGCATGATAATTTAAGCTCCATTATGTAAATGTTTTTCTCAGAGGAACAAATATACTAAAATGCGAATTATGGACAGTTAAAACAGATGATACATGCTTTTTATTCTTTATTAGTTTGATATATTTCCAGTAAATTACTGTATTGAAATAAATTTCAAATTATTAGTAGTAATTTATGCATAAATATGAAGATTATATTCTGAAAATAAATTTATTATTTTATAGTTAGTTCTTATATTTATTCTTGTTTTATCGCTTTATAAAGGTAAACAAAAAAACAACAAAAAAGGGAGTAAAATATTCTTTCTAAGTGTTAACAGCAAATAAAAACAGATTTTTCATTTAGAGATGCAATTTTCAGAACTTCAACACTACTAAATCAGTGGCATCCAGTGTGCAATACAATGCAAACCACATATTTAATTTAGAATCTTCTAATATCCACTCTAAAAAAACATAAAATGAAACCAATTACATTAATTTTGTAAGTAGTGGAGATGTAATGAAAACAAAAAGTATGAGTGCTAGTCTAGTGCCCTTACTAGTATATAATCAAACTACTATTACAGTAATAATCCACTTTCCATTTTCCTTGACTGCTTCCAGTATAGTCATTTTGTCTCCTTAATGTGGCTTTAAACAGCCTTGCAACAGTTATCCTAACACCTACCACAGTGCTTAAACCTGGTAGCCACTCAAATCCAGTTGTTCTCTGCACTTCCATAAGATACTGTGTATTTGGAAAAACGAACATGCATAATAAATACATGGATGATTTAAACTTGATTGTATGTTTATCTAATTTTAAAGAGCAAATAGTTATTGGGCTATGAACAGTTATTACTAAGTTATTGTGCTTGGTAATCTGATAAATATACAAATGAATAAAACATAGTTTTAGCCCTCAAGGATAGTTTTAGCCCTTGTTATATAATAGGGAACAAAAAAAAATAGCACTTAGGCTAATAATATTTCCTAAAAATACAAGATTAGAGAGAACTAGCTTAATGTGGGTCATGTGAAAGTAGTGTTGTCAGATTTAACAAATAACAACACAGCATAAATGCCTAGTTAAACTTGAAATTTCAGGTAAACAACAAATATTTTAAGTACCAGAATATTCCATGGGCTTTAACATGGATAAGAACTTATTTTTATAACTTCACACTTTATTCAAAATATTAAAAATGATTTATAAGTAATTTTTATAGTTCTTGAAAAAGGTAGATGAGTATAATTTATTTCAAATCACTTCTCATTGACTAGTCTCTTGCTCAAGCTAATTTTGGATTTTGTGTGTATGTGTGTGTGTGTGTTCTTTTAATTACAATTCAGATTTCTATAATAACAAAGATTTGACACTCATCAAAATTACATAGATTATTTTACAAATGATATGTGAATTCCCAGAAATAATTTGTTGTGAAATTGTTAAGATGTTGAATATTTGTTACATTTTAATGAATTTAATATATATTTCAAAATTAACCTTGAATAAATTTAGTAAAATTAATAAATAACTTTCAAATTTAACCTTGAATTCTATATTAAAAAATCTAATTTCTTCTGAAAATACAGCAAATTTTGTACTGTCAGATAGCTTTGAAATAAAAATAAATAAATAGTTAAGGAAAATAATGTAACAAATCTACTGCAAGCGTATCAACGTACTTTTATTTTTAAATAGAGGTTCCCAGAAAAATAAATTGTCTGAAAAAACATTTAACTTATGGAAAGCAGTTATATCACCTTTGGTGATAGCTGTAAACCAAAATTTAGGAAATCGAAAAATTTTTATAAAAAGTCTTGGGGGGACTTCCCTGGTGGTCCAGTGGTGGTTAAGACTCCATGCTCTCAACGCAGGAGGCTCGGGTTTGATCCCTGATCAGGGAACTAGATGCTACACGCCACAATTAAAAGCCTGCATGCTGCAACTAAGACCTGGTGCAGCCTAAATAAATTTTAAAAAAAGAAAAAGAAAATCTCGGTTCCTTTCTTGAATGTGCATTTCTTAGGTTATTTCTCCTGAGTATATTATCCATACGGCAGGTAGTTGACACTGCTCTAATGAGTTCGAAGGTAGTGTAATTCTTTCTTTAAAAGATGATTGTGAGAAGTATCATTTTAGAAAGTTAAACAGAGAAAAGTAGCTGCATACACCTATTCTGTCATGAACTATTAAAGTGAGCCAATCACCATAGAATTTGATCAATTTTAATTTAAGTATCTGGTATCCATGTGATGTGCATTGTTCCTTCTAAAATGTAAAACTGATATCACTCAATGCATCAATTAATCTCAAGATGAAATTAAAACACGTTGTCATATTATTCATCAAATATCAACACACCCTGACCTCTTCTTGATAGCTATCACTTAACACCATATTCATAAACAATGAACTCTCTACAGTGCCTTGAATGTACCTATAAAGATGCTTCTAATTATACCTGGAATTTCCTTTCACCTTTTCTACCTATTTGTACCTAACTCTTATTAAATCTTCAGACCATTCCCTAGAGGTTGCCTTCATGCATCCATCTGCCCAGCCACTCATTCAGCAAATATTAAGAGCAGTCTATGTGAAAAGGTCTAGGGGCTGAATTGGTTGATAAAATAAGGTAAAGCCCTTGATTTCACAAACCTTCCTTGCTAGTGAAGACAGATGACAAACAAAGATTAAATATGTTGTGTTACCGATGAAGGAAAAAAAAAAGATGAAGAATTAGGAATAAAACAGGGGGCATTTCAGATAACATAGTCAGTGGTGGTCTCTCTCATGAGATGAGTTTGTGCAGCAAACTGAATAATGTCTGAACAGACAACTGGGTTTTTAGGTGAGAGCATCAAAGCAGAAAGAGCAGCCAGTACTAAGACCCTGAGAAAGATCAGCACAGGTAAGGACTAGGGAGAAAGAGCAGGAGAGGAGATGGGAGATCACATCAAATGGCCATGGTTAAACCTTCCCCAGCATCACCCCAGCCTTACCCAACTGCTGGTGCCTTCACAGAACCCTGCAGCATTCCAACCTCAGATGTTACACACCAAGTAGAGAATGACTTTTCTTTTGGCCCCAGGAGATGGTGTTCTGCAGATCCTGCACTTGCCTTCTACTATACTCTCAGCTCTGAACTACCATTTTGTATTTCAGCCCTTGCCACACTGGCCACACCCTTCATTTTTTGAACACTTATTAGTAACCACAGTTTTCTGCAAGACACCATTGTGTGTCATGTGGAGAAGCAAGAGTGTTGCAGATTTATTTTCCTTAAGGATATTTAGAATTAGTATTTTCTTCAATTAAATATTAGGTAAAGAAAGTTTTGCTTAGCTTCGTGTAGGTGATGCACAAAAACTGCCATGGGAGTTGAAAAAAGGGAGATTATTTCCTTCAACTGACTTTCAAGGTGGTTTCAGGGAGAAGTGGCAGCTCAGGAGTGGACCCAGGGAGTCTTGGGGGGATAGAAATGGCCTTTCTAAACTCTGAGGATTGTGTGTACTGTTATTACAGAGGAATGACCAAGTACCCTGAGTAGGCTGTGAAATTCTGAAGTCTGTACTGTAACTTATACTCTGTTCCCCCAACTGTGAACTGACAATATCTCACCCAAAATATTCATTTGTATTGCTTCCGCTCTTGTCCAGCTCTCAGCACTACAATTAATTCACTTGGTAGCAGTCAAAATGATATGTAAAATATAGCTCATTACATGACCTGTTCCCTGTGATTAAGATCTTCTCCTGATTCCCCTTTACCCTCTGATAAAGTCTACAATTCTTGGACTAGTTTTCAAACCTTCCATGACCCAGCCCAGGTCTATCAACTGGTCTCTAGTTTACATTAATTTTTTTTTTTTTCACCTGTCATGCTTCAACCAAACTGGCTTTTTTTGTTTCCATTAACTGACCAAGCTTTGGGGAAACTTATGGCCCATCTACTAATCATTTCTTTTTCTTTTCCCAAGAATGTTATTTCCCTTAAAATTTTCAAGCCAAATACTTTTTGTCCTTCATATTTCCACTTGATGGTGTTCTTCTTTACAACAATAAAAATCAATCACTTAGTCACTTCTATCCTACACCCTCTTTTAATCCTCTACATAAAGATTTTAACAGTTTGATGTGTTTTCTTGTTGTTTTTATTCACATCTTGTAATAAAAGCTGTATTAGAGCAAGAAATGTTGGTATTGATCATCACTCTTTTCTCTTTGGTTGGAACAACGTCTATTGTATAGTAAGCATTCAGTGTATATGTAGGATAAATGAATTAGTGTTAAACACGTGAATGAGTCGCATGACACATGGTAGTTAAAAGGCGAGACACAGATGAGCATTAGTATAAAGTTGAAAAAGTATAAAATCCTCACATGGAATGAGTAAAATTGAACATAAATGACTGGAATATGGGGAAATAAGGAAGGGTAAGTTAGTGTGGGTTTATAGAAGATTGTGACTAACAGATTTATTTTAGGTTATGATGAATGTGAAAACATGTTTCTTTTGGTCCTTATCTCTCCTAGTGCTGATTAGAAGCGGTTTGTTCAACCCTGTGAGCTGGGAAGTGAAAGAAGATACTTGTGAAGTAAGGGCTTTGGCTGATATTCCAGAGCAGTGATTCTGACATTATTCTTTGACTGATGAGGATAGATACTTCGAATGTGGCAATATCTTCACATACCTCTATTGAAAATTTAAGAGGCCAAATCAACAGGGGACTTAGGAAAATGAGGAAAACTATTCTTCCTTATGGTAAGTTAATGTCCACAAGTTCCTTGTTATACTATGTTTTAAAATCCATTGCACACTTCTAATTATAGAGTAATATTTTCCAGCTGCGCAATGTTCACCTACTAGTATCTATTATATTTGAAGTTTGGTTCTTCTGAGGGCAGGCGAAAAAGTGGTAAAGTTATTAAGCCTGGTTCGGTAAGCCACAAGCTGTTCTAAATCTGAAGCCTGTCTTTTTTTTTTCCTTTAATTTTGACATCGGTTTTATACAAAAGGGACTTATATGCATGTTCGAATAATTTGTTAGATTTGAAATGTCCATGAACTTCCACAAGTGACCTAAGTTTGAACTTTTACTTGTGGTTAAGCCTTGCTAGAAGAAAGGCAGATCTCCTTCTAACCGAGAGATAATAAAAAGAATAGAGATAAAAGAAAGACCTGCGAATAATTCATTCACGAATATGTGGAATGAGGTTTGGAGAAGGAAAGATAACTTTCTGATAGAGGCTGGCTCTGGGGAATCTGGGATTTGTTAAAGTCACAGTGTCTGAAGGACATGGTAGGCTCATACATGGTTTGGCTAATAATTAACTGAGTGATAAGCAAAGATGCTTGCACCTTCAATATGAGGGAGTCAACAGTTTAGAATCTGAAATATGATTCTATGTAGGATTTTGTCCTTGATATGGAGACATTCCAATTAGCATAACTGTGGAAGATATACTAATAGGACTCAGCATAAGAAATAGTTAGTTTGCCTGGATATAGATAGATTTGTAACCATACAGACTACAGAGAAAGAAACTAGAGAAAAACAAGTTTATGGTTTAGGTCAGTATCAGAGGAGTATAGGGAATGTTGTGATTGATTGTCTTGGGGTTCAATAATATCCTGGGCGTTATGGGAATCAGAAAGTCATGAAGGAAACCAACCATATTGACCAAGTTATTAAATGCCAAATCTAATTCTCCACTTTGCTAAATTATTGTCATTGTAAACTGGAATATACTTCCTGAAGGTTAGGATTGTCAATAGGTGTTAAAACTTAAAAAAATGGTGCCTTTGGGCTTCCCTGGTGGCGCAGTGGTTGAGAGTCCGCCTGCCGAATGCAGGGTACATGGGTTCGTGCCCTGGTCCGGGAAGATCTCACATGCCGCGGAATGCCTGGGGCCGTGAGCCATGGCCGCTGAGCCTGTGCGTACGGAGCCTGTGCTCCACAACGCGAGAGGCCACGGCAGTGAGAGGCCCACGTACCGCAAAAAAAAAAAAAAAAAAAAAAAAAAGTGGTGCCTTTGGATATAGCAATTCCATCTTTTTGAATATACTCTTTATTTCAGTCTTTTATTGAAAATAATGCAAAATAGATGGTTTATGGAATCCCTTTATATACAAAGACTGGCTAATATTGGTTTCTAATCATTAAGTATTATAAAATTAATGTAAATCTAATTTATTGTCATAGAAATTTATTCATACTATACTAAATAGTAAAGAAGTGAAACTTAATGCAAGTGAAAAATAGATAATAAAAGCCCCCCTTTAGAATTTGACTAATGGAAGTGAACAATTAAATAAGATGACTTGACTAAGGATGCCTAATACATTATTATCTCTTAATTAAAAAATATTTTTAAGACAAGGTTCATTGGTTTGTAGAGTCCATTTTCTTGTCTGAACTACATCAGCAGTGCAAAGTCTGATTTCCAGTTTCAATTGCTTTGAAGTATTATAAAAACTTCTCAAAGCCATCTGTGAAGCTGTTCAGGAGCATAATCCTGTAGACTTTATCATGTTTCCTCATATTTTAAAGTTTTCTTACAGATACCTAATTTAGTAACAATTTTATTGATTAAATTTATAAATATTTACATGTTATTAAAGTAGTTTTTAAAGAGACAGAATACTCTGTACACATAGATCATGAGTTTGCTACTATTTAATTAAAATATGTAATGGTAGTAAAATGGGTAATTTATATAGCTAGGTTTGGGCACAAACACAACTGATTCTTGCTAAGCATATAACTCAAATAGTGTGAGAAAAACACATAGTTGTACCAGAAGGAACATTACTAATAGAGGATTCCAGTAAGGATTTGTTCTAGAAGCTGGAAAGAGCATCACTTAATCTAAGAGTTGGTTAAATTGAAGTAGGTAGAAAGAACTTCCACTGAAATTGCCGTTTAATAATAATAAAAAAAATGTTAGCCTCTTCTGCCTCTGAAGATAAGAAGTCATATCACATAACTGAGGAAAACACTTTCTATACTGATTACCTTTATGTTACCTTACAGAAGCAAGATCACTAACCCTAGGAAGTAAAACATTATAGTTGGCATCTGTTATAAGTTGTCCTTGCTTTCTTATGGTAACAGGCATTAATAAACAGAATTGCTATTTAGTTTTATTTCCAAGTTTCCTAAGATAGTATGATCACAAACTTTAGGAAATTTTCTAAACAGGTTTATTTATTAAAATATATCATGGATAAAGTAGGAGGGTTAAAATGAAAGAAATGTGCATCAATCTCTGTTTATCCACAGAGAAGTTTATTTAACCTCTTTGAACTTCTATGAAAAATGGAAAATAGAAGCTATTATATAGAGTGATCATTAAGATTAAACATGGTATTATATAAAATAAATGTTTCCAGTAATATGAGTTAAAAGACATTTGAAATGAGGAAAGCATTACTGATTTTTGAGAGTTAAACTATAAAATGGATGCATGATAGAACTGAGAAGTAATGTTGAGTCACCTTAAATAGATTAAAGGCCTCTCAGGGCAGCAAAATCTTCCTATAATATGATTTAATATATAGAGAAAGCCAAGGTTTTAATACATCTATTGTATCTAATGTAATGTTTCTCACATTTAAGTAATGGAGTAACCCTTTTTGAAAACTCAAAAATAACCCAAACAAGAAAGACAGTCAAAAGATATCCAGTGTCAATTTAAATATATTGCTAAAATATATTTTAATTAAATATATTTAAATCTAGATTTGATATGAACCAATTATGATTATAGCTCATATAAAACAAACAAAACACCCCCAAAACTAAGCAATCAAACCCAAGAAACAAAACAAAAAGATAAAAAGTAAGTGTGCAAATGATATTCAAACAAAACTATATTTGGTCCATTTAAGATGGCATAGAGATAGTCTCTCCACTCTCCTCCAAAAATAAGTATAATCTTTGGAAATAATGCAAGAGAAAACTGAAAGAGAACTCTGAAAAGTAGAAAGAGGATGGCAAATTGCCTAGGGACAAAAAATGGGAGGAACAGCATAGTGGGAAGACATCTTAGAATCTTTCCTACATTCTGAAGGTTACTATGGTAAATGGAAGAAGACAGCCCTAGCCTGGAATTTCTGACCCCCTACCTAGTGACACAATATGGCCCAGGCAGACTCATTCATCTGCTGGACTGAATGTCCTGACAACAGTTCCAGGCAAGCATGGCAATGAGCAAGAAGGATTGATTGGGTACTTTGTTGATGCTGATGATTAGGAGCCAGAAGAAGCACTCTCCTTCCCCCTCACACCTGAGACTCCCCTAGTGCAACCTGTGACATTGTACAGCCAGGACACTGGGAAGGGTGACCTGACTTCCACAAATGTCCAGAAAGAGCTCTTTGTCCTCCATGAGCCAGGGAAGACAAAATCAGGGGAGTATTCTGCCACAAGCACCTGCTAGTGAAGCACTTCCATTTTTGTGAGTTGGACACTCTTATCCCACGTATAGGCAATGATTGGTCTCACTTGGAAGAGCCCCTTCCACTGTCTTAAGCAGTGTGAACAAAGACCATCAGCAGGAGGTCAGCCAACAGACCAAAATAATAACATGGAGGCTCTGGAAATTGATTGTCATAGTCACAATAGCCCACAAAAGTAGGCCCTGACCTGCATGATAAAACTAAATAGGGTGAATGCCTGCTAAACTAAACTAACTAACTAAATAAATAAATAAAACAGGACTCAAACTTTTCAAATAACAGTCAAAATGTCCAGGATATAATTGAAAATCACCCATTTTGCCAAAAAGTAGGAAAAGCAAAACTTGAATTAGAAGTTCTGCCATTTCTGCTCTACTTGAACTATTGCCAATTAGTTTTGAAGTTGTTCTTTAAAAACAATATTTCCTGTATTGAATAAGTCCACCTGTCTTTGTTTCTCATTATTTACAAATAATTAAAATAATACTACCTGCTATGAATATAAGGAAGATGCAAATATTAAAAATTATAATATCATAGTCTAGGCTAAAAGGACTCAATATATGTGTTTTTGTCATATGTGAGTTTCTGATTAGGTAGCTAGATTAGCATAAAAATGAGAATGACAACTTAAATAAATCCATAGAGATTTTGCATATTCTAAAAATATATCCTGGTATGGCTTTGGGAGAAAATGTACTTTGAATTATCTAGACACCAAAACAAAGATTGTGTCAGTCAGAAGATTTGTCATGGATGCTCAGTAGTAGAAACAGAAAATGTAAACTTTGATTTTTTTTTAAAGCTAAGATGATTCTTCATATAATTTTAGTGACTCAGTCTCTATTTTAGATTATGTTTAACATGTATTTAAATCTCTTATTGTAATTCCATGCTAACAACTCACCACCTTTTTGGGATTTGGATTCTTATATATGCTTTCTTAGGGAATAAGAATACACGAGTCAGGCCCATCTTAACGTGTGCTCTGCTTGTCATAGTGCTTTTTATCATTGTAAAACTGTTTGACACTAATTCATTATAAAACCCTGTTTATTTCGAGTCTACTAGTTTTATAAAAATATTATGCCAGTCCCAACTAAAATTAATGCTAGCTATCCTTTTGTATCTTTTTACTTCTTAAAGCCCTTATAGTATGGTTTAAAAGAAAAGATGTAAACTATATCTACTCTTGGAATATTCACCAGAAATTTTAGCCCAACAGTAACTCAATTTTACAAAATCAATGTCTTTCAGACATTTGTGAAAAAATAGCAATATTTAATAATTACTTAAATTGTCAATCAGCCTTCTTTAAAATGTAAGGTAAATATTAAACATAAATGTTGAGTGTGATCAAAGTTAGCTTTAAATTTTGGATGCATAATTTACTACCTGTGTTAATGTACATACTACACTTACCCCCTTTATAATGTAGCTATTTCACTCACAAAATAGGAATAGTGAGAATGTAACATCCCCTGGTGACTTAAGAGAAGGCAGGAGGTAATGAGAAAATAAGAACAACCAGGTAGTTTATTTACTCTCTAATCTATATTCTCAGATTGCATTTTAATTTTATTTACACATTTTAGTAATAATAACATAATTTGATCTTTAAATATACTGACTACATATAGATTTTGCTTTTATTTTAAATTCTCATGTAGTAACATATTAAAATTTAATAAAAGAAAACCATATGATTAGATAGTACCAAAAGGGACAATTTTTAAAGACAAATTCAGATGTACTGAGTATATAGATTCAATAACTATAAGTGCATAATTTTGAAATTTGAAAAGCTTGAAAAGGATCCATTATTTTGATAAAATCTTTATTCTTTTAGCACCACAATTTTCAGATAAGATATATTTTATTTTGAGATTATATTGATCATCTTGAAAACTAAAAAACTGTCTAAATCACTTAGGCACCAGCCTTTTCTTAAGTTAATATACAAACAATTGCCAAGTTGAGTGTGTATTTATCAATATTATATATTAGTGAAGATTTAAAATGGCATTATATCATTTTTTAAATCCAGATTGCAAAGGAATTGCAAATTCAGTTCAATATAATATGTATATTCTTCATAATATGACTTTGGATTTTCTACACTAGGACAACCTCAGTTGTTTTTCTACATGTGAAGACATGATTTTGCAATTAACTATGATCCCTAATTTTAAATGCCTGATTATAATTTGGAAAATCCTCTGTTGTCTTTATTTTATTTAGATGTCAAAGAGTACAAACTGAGTTGTCTGAGTATAGGTTAGGAAGGACACAATCTAAAAACAATAGTTGTGAATGTATTTGAACTAAATGAAGCCAAAATAGAGCTGTAATATTGTATATCTGCTCTCTGAATCCTTGCAAAATGTTCTCCTTCAAATAACAAACTTCACCTGTGACAACAGATAGTCTCCTAGACAAAGATGTAATAGTTCCACTGTACCTCTTAATGATATGAATACACCTGGTGCATGAAGTTTAGTGGGGAACAATACCCTTCACTATGGACTTAATATACACTGTATTGTTTCAAAAGATTGATTGGAATTTAAATCATCACTTTTAGTTAATAGTTAAACAGAGTTAAGACTAGAGAAGGAAAGGCTGGTAGGTTAGTTCTGATTATACTATTTTCTATCACTTGAAACTTTGTGATCTAGGAAAGATAACATGGTGCCCTTCTGATGAAGAATTTTCATTCTGGATACCCACAGTGGGTCAGCCAAGACTTTTGTCAGGATTGTGTTGCAGTGCAGGACTTGTCCCATCTAATCATCCTTCCATCTCTCCAAGCACAGGTTTCACACCTGTGCTCTGCTCTGAAAATCTCCTTCCTTAGTCTACCTCCTTCCTCCTTTTACTGTCCACCAGTATTTCTGCCCCAAAATCTGTTGCACATCTAATCAGATTTTAGCCTCTGCTTATCAGAGAAATAACACTGATACAAAAAAATCTCTCAGTAGAAAATTATTGAGTGAAAGAATGAATGGATGAAATACTTTCGGCCTTATCTTCACATTACTTACTTTACTTACTTTATCTGAAATATTCTTTACCTCAATGTTACAAAGTTACTATTCTGGTGAGAACCACCATCATATTTTGATTTATTTACTTAAACAGTTAGATTGTCTCTTTTGAGTCAAAGTAAGGCACCAAATTCCATTACATTTGAATAGATATTTCAGTATACACAATTATATGGAGACTAGTTGAATTAGGTGCAAAACAATTCAGGAGCAAATTACAGTACTAAAAGGATTCTTCCCATTACTATAAATATATAATCATTATTCTACTTTTCTTTCAAGTTGATTGACTCTCCTGAGTTTAGTGAGAGAGATTTACATATTTGTCTTTTATGTTAATCTCTGAAGGTAAACTCTACAAAGTCTATTAGAAAATTTTAAAAATCTCCTGATTCTTTCTGATGTTGAACAATTAGCAGAAACCAATCATTTGCATTTTAATAACATTGTAACCATCTGTTAAATGAATGCATTAATCTTGATTATCTTTGTTCCAGACACTTGCAGTTGGGGTTTACTGATGTGTTCACTGATAAGGAGATGTTTTCAGTCATGTATAGCTTTAATTTCCACAGTGAAAAGTAACTGAAGAGAATGATGCAAGCTTAACTAAAGTGTTGATGGGGCGTACAAAAGAAAAATAGAAAATACTGTTGGAAAAACAAGAAATTTGAATATAAATAAGCTAATTCAAACTAGAAAAAGCAATAATTTCATTTTCTACATTGTATGTTACATAAAACAATATAAATCACCATATAATGCTTGGCCAACTACTAATGACATGATAATGTTTTCTTTTTTTTTCCAACCCAAAAATATGAAATATACACTTGTAGCCAAAATATTGCCCAAAAGGCCTGTGAGAAGAAAAGAAAAATTATTCAATTAATGGAGAATTACTCTACTAGATCATTAAAATGAAGATTAAAGGAGACATTTAATAAGGTTGCATTGTACAAATTTCACTCCTAAATACATTATGATGTGTAAAATAGATAGCTAGTGGAAACCTGCTGTATAGCACAGGGAGCTCAGCTCCGTGCTCTGTGATGACTTAGATGGCAGGGAGGGGTGTGAGGGAGGTTCAAAAGGGAGAGGATATAGGTATACATACAGCTGATTCATTTCATTGTACAGCAGAAATTAACACAACATTATGGAGCAATTTTACTCCAATAAGAAAAAAACACAAAACAAAACAAAACAAAAAAACAAATATTCTCTTTGTGATTCTGTTTTAACAGTCTTCATTTGTTTCTGCAGTTCTAGTAAGACCGGCTACCACTGACCTCTGAATCACAGTCAATCACTAGAGATACACATGCTTATAACTGTGTGTAAATTATCTTTAAAAAATTTAAATTCTCTCTCTGTTTCCAAATAATAATAATAGAACCATCCCATGTGTAACATCACATGTAATAGTGAACATATTGAATAATCTCAGTAGAGGAATAAAGGTAAGGATTCCTAATCTCCTTACTTCTGGTGAACATTACTTAAGATCCTCGCTATTATACTAAGGAAAGAAAAAATTAACGTGCTTTAAAGAAGCAAAATCAAAAGAAGTAAAACAGAGGTCAAAATCAAAGAAGTAAAACACTCTCTGTTTCCAGATGGCATTAATGTTTATGTAGAAAATTTAAGAACTCTACAAAATAAGCACTAGAACTAACAACAGATATTATCAATATCATTAGCTACGAGGTTAATATATGACCAGAAATAGGTCCATTTTTCTATTGTCAGCGTAATATTTAGAAAGGCACCTATATAATATAATAAGGGAAGGAAAGTATTTTCAACAAATGGTACTCAAACAATATGGCTATCCATGTGAAAACACAAGTGGCTCTGGACCTTTTCTTCACACTATACACAAAAAATAATGTCCAAAAATTCATAGATGTGAATATCAAAGCTAAAACCATACAGTTGTTAGAAGCAAACACAGGAGAATATCTTTCGGGTTTGAGAGTGGGGAAATAATTTTTAAACAATAAAACAAAATGAATAACTTTAAATTAAAAATTAATAATTTAACTTTGTCAAAATTAAAAATACTCATCAAATCACATTGTTAAAAAATGAATTAGCAAGTCAAAGACTAGGAGAAAATTTTAAAAAAAGAATGTGACAAAGACTGTTATTTTCGTATATAAAGGACTTTACAATTCAATAATAAAAAGCAACAAACAATAAAAAGGTGCAGGCATCTAAACAGTCAGTTTATAAAAATTGTTATATTAATAGCCAAAAGCACAGGAAAAAAGCTTAACGTCATCAGTTATGAAAGGACGTGCAATTTAGGTACACAATTTCATAGTACTACATCCCCATGAAAGCATGTAAAATGAAAACATAGGCAACATCAAATGTTGGTGAAGATGTAGAACAGCCAGAACACTTACACGTTGTCAACAGGAATGTAAAATCATTCACACGATGGAGAAATGTCTGGAAGCTTCTCATAAAACTAAATATATACCTTCCCAGCAATTTTACTCCTCAAAATTATCAAAGATAAATGAAAATGACCTCACAAAATGACTTGCACAAGAATGATCACTGCAAGTTTTATTCATAATAGTCCAAAGCTGGAAACACACTAAAGTTCCATCAATTGGAAAAATGACTGAAAATATTGCAATATGGTCTTAATAGGTAATGTCACTCAGCAAGATGAACATAGAATAAACTACTGATACTTGGAACAACCTGAATGACTCAAAAATATTTTACTGAGTGAAAAAAAGACTGACACAGAAAGTATATACTGTTTGATTCCATTTATATTATGCTATATGTAATATAATTACATTAAATTATATTTATATGAATTCTAGGATAAAGATAACTAATCTGTAATGCAAAACTAATCAAAGAGTAACTGTGGCTTGGGAATGCTGTGAGAATTGACTGGGAATAGCATAACAGGGAATTCTGAGGGAACAGAAATGTTTTACACATCATTAAATGTTTGATTTCCACAGGTGTATGCATTTTACAAGTCCCAGAGAATGTACACTTTTGATGTGAGCATTTCATTTATGTAAAGCCCACATAAAATGGAAGGACTACTGAAGCAAATATTGAATTATTTTTAATAACTAGCATACTGAAATATTTAGAGAGGAGTTTAATGATATTTTCAATTAACTGTGAAATAAATTTACATAAAGTTGATGGAAAAATAAATAGGTAGATGTATAGATAAATGGGAAGATATGAGTAAAACACATAGAGTAGAATATTTCTTTTAGAAACTAAGAGGTGGTAATACTCTAAATTTCCTTTAACTTTGGCTTGAAAGTGTTTATTATATAATATTGGAGAAGAGTGCTGTAAACTGCTTGTATAGGCAGTCCTTACTTTACACAGTTCTGATATACATAGAATTCAGCCATTATGGTTTGCTTAACTAACAGCAATCCCTCAGCAATACAATTTGAATTTCAGTTGTTATAGTATGTGAACTGAGTAATTGCATAAAATACAAACATCACTTCCAGCTCTTTAATCCACAAATGGATGTAAGTAACAGATGTGCAGGAAAATCAATGATCAATCACCTCTTTTCTTGGTGACTGGTCATCTTATAAGATGCCTCTTAGTGCATCTTATTTAGTTCATGCACAGACAGCAAAGTGTGTGGCAGTGTTGCCTCTTTGTCTCTCAGTGGTAAACCCATGTGATATTTTTAGAAGATAAATAATGGAAAGAGGAAATTGTCCAACAAAGATGAAAGGGCAGCAAAGAAATACAAAGTAATAACTCTGGAAATAAAATTCTAATAGAATTTTATTAGAAGAAATAGAGTTATATAAGAAAGAGCTGGGCTTCCATGGTGGCGCAGTGTTTGAGAGTCTGCCTGCCGATGCAGGGGACACGGGTTCGTGCCCCGGTCTGGGAAGATCACACATGCCATGGAGCAGCTGGGCCGTGAGCCATGGCAACTGGGCCTGCGCGTCTGGAGCCTGTGCTCCGCAATGGGAGAGGCCACAACAGTGAAAGGCCCGCGGACCGCAAAAAAAAAAAAAAAAAAAAAAAAAAAAAAAAATAGCTGACTGTGAGAATATTGGCCAAAGTTATTGACATAATGTACTAGGAAAGTGGTTGTCAGGAAAAGGATGAAGATGTCCCAGGAGTGAGTCAGAAAAAAAAAAAACAAAAAAACTTACATTAAAGAAATGCTTAGCAGTATTTTACAACATTTAAAGCACAAAGGAGAAAATGTTTGAAGCTAATTTAGACAATGCAAGTATCATAACATGATCTATATGGTGAGAAGGCAGAAACTCTTAAAGCTATTATTGATGCTTTTTTTTTAAACAAAGCATTGAAACACCTTAATTTTCAATGTTTCTTATGTTTTAAATTACAGAGTACTAACTATACCTTTAATTATTCTTTCATTTCTCTATATGTTTATAAGCAACAGTAAAATGTATTTTAATGTTTTGATGAACAGTTTTAAAAATCATAGAACTATTGGACTTTTCCCATTGGCTATCAAAATTTCCTTGCACAGTTTTTATGGAACAGTAGTCATCTTTATAGTCAAGTACTGCTGTGTAGATCAAGGACAGCCTATATACTAAAAACAAAAAACAAAAAAAACAAAAACAAAAACAGACTTGAATATCACTGGCTATGGAGAAAAGTGAGAGTGAAAGCTTTCTTGTGCCCAATGTCTACAAAAGTGTTAAGGAGTCAAGTTTAGATCAAGTCTTTTTTCCTAGTAAAATTCTATTATTTTTCAAAGGGAAGTAATTTAGATGTCATCTCCACTGTGAAGGCTCCCCTGAATCCTTTCCCCTCCCAAAGAGATGACTGGTGGTTCTGTTCTGTCTGCACCTAGTACACACCTCAGGAAGAATAAATAAATCATTTAAGTTAACATATAAAGAGAGTGCTAGGCCTGGGATTGGGTCTGAACAGGTATTTTGACATGTTATTAAAAAGGAAAAGAAAGGAGAGAAAATGAACATTAACCATATCATATATTAAGAATTATAACATTATTTTAATATCAAATAGTGCTTAAAAATTCAAGGAAAAGAGGTAAATATCAAAGAAATGGGATATTTTATATGATGTCTACCTTACCAGTGTGGTGTGAATTTTAAAAATATTTTCTCTATTTTTGGTAAGTTTTCTTTATTTTGAAAATTAATGGAATAAAGTATACACAATTTATCGACTATTAGAACTTCATGAAATATTGTTTGTTTTTGAAATAAGATGTAATTATTCATTTTAAATTATTTTTTGGGCTATTGATAACATAACAACTCCCATATTTTTTGTTTTTAGCATCTTCACAGTCTGATTTAAATATTCTTTATAGTCAACCATTCTGTGACATTATTTTAGCTATAGTGTTTTAAAAGTAGAAGCTGATTGTGTTTTTACTCATTATAAGAGTAAATATGCTCTTAAATTATAATTTAATTTTTATCATGGAAAAATATACATAATATAAAATTTCCATTTTAACCATTTTTAAGTGTGCAATTCAGTAGCTTTAATTACATTTGCAGTGTTGTGCAAATATCACAACCATCTATTTTCATAACTTTTTCACCACCCTAAACAGAAATTTGTACCTATTAAATTATGACTTTCCATTTCCCCTTCAGCCCCACATCCTGGTAACTTATAACCTATTTCTGTCTCTATGGATTTTTCTATTCTAAATATTTTATATAAGTGAAACCATACAATATTCGCCCATTGTGACTGCGTTTTTCACTTAGCATAATATTTTTAAGGTTCATGCATATTGTAGCATGTTTCAGAACTTCATTCCTCCTTATGCCTTGATAATGAGAGTTTGTTTTTGAGGAATTTGATCAAATCATATTAACTGTGAAAATAGATATTTATTCATTATTGATAATAACATGCTACATTTTTGTTTGTTATAACTTTTCATTCTGCTATGGGGTAGCAAACATTGTTATTTTATTGGTATTCTCTTTTGTTTGTACTTCATTAAGGATTATTTCACTGTTTATTTTTCATATTCACTTTTATACCATGTAGATATCTTCACTATTTTGTCCTTCACTGGCACCTGTCGTCGCTAATAAGCTAGTATTACTATGGTTTTATGTTTGCCATTACATTTCATCTATGATTTCTATAAGCCTTGCCAAGAAAAAAAAAAAAAAGGAAACATATTCAGAAAACTGCCTTACCCAGGAAGCAGTTAGTATGCAAAACATTCTATTAATGTTTTTATATTTACCTTAGCTTAGAGTTTTAGCTTAAAGTAGAATCAATTGCATATCATCGTTTCTTTTTCCAATTAACATTTCACATGCAATCAAATTTCCCTGTTTTTACAAATTCTTCTGCTCTTTAGGTAGCCTTTCTGCTTTGCTCACAGCAGAAGCCTCATCATCAGCCATAAGGATTCAGATGGGCAGCCCCACCTCCTTTTTGAAGACATCATCAATTCTTCTCCCTTACTCCCTGGCAAGATTTTGCATCATTCCCATTTATACTTTACAATGGAAATATTGATTTGGCACAAAGAAGACATTCAATACATTCTTAATGAATGGATCAATAAAGATGCTCACAGCAAAATCCAGGAAAATCCTCATGCTGTACTGTGGATTGTGTACTTCTCTTATATTCCTAGTGCAATGATTTTATTAAATTCCTATCCATAAACAGAAATAAACTTAATCTTAGCAAGTTTTAAGTGAAAAATTGAGCCATCCTAAGTTATGCAAAATGTTCTTTATACTTGGTTCCCAAGAGTGGTTCAAGAATCCCCTATTTCTCCATTCTTGTGGCAAATATTATTTCTGATGTCTAGTGGCCGGATATTTCTTCTTACCAAATCGATTTCTGGAAGTGTGACCTTGTAAAAATCATGTAATTTCTCTCATTTCTGTTTCTCATTTCAATATTAGTGACATATTGAGAATAATGTCTATGTTTTATTGAGATTTAAATGTAATACCAATATTTCATTTATTGGTTTTTTTTTGAAATGCAGGCATTCCTTGTATATTTTAGATATTAAGTGGTTTAAGACATTGAACATACTTCTCTGCCTGTCATCTTTCTGTTTCTTTTGACAATATATTTTCTTGCTAACACTTACTCTTCTTGCCTCCTATAGAAACTCTCTTGAATTATTTCTCTTCAGGGTACTACCCCTCTGAAAAGGAGGAGGGTGTATATATCCATAAATGCAAAAAATATCTTTTCATACATCCAGAAATTATCTTTGCTTGTTACATATATAAGAACCTGTATGATTGAGAATATATTTATTGTCTTTCACATTTAAAGAAAAGTTTGGTGTACAAGATATTTCTAGGCTTAAATTTAAATGTCTTTTTTATTTTGAAAATATTATTGCTTGTTCTCTCATATTTGGTGAGTTAATCAGATAGTCAATAGACATTTCCAATGCTGCTTTTGAAATGTCTGATGTCAATATGACTCATTTTTTTTAGAGTATCAGCTCTCTGGATTCTTTTAATAGTTTTCCCCTGGGCTTTAGAGTTTTTAAGTGTTCCTTCCAAGAGTAGTCGTGCCTTTTTCTTCTATATCCTGTTTGGCACTTTTTAACCCTTTAAATTTGAGGACTTTTAACTTTTGTTAGTTCTATGTCTTTTTTGTCTTAGTTTTTAGTTCTTTTTATGTTCTTTTGTTCTTTTATGTCTTAGTTTTTAGTTATTTTGTTAGAATTATTCTATGTCATTTTTTCATCAAATCTCTCTCTCTCTTTCTCTCTCATTTGTTTATGTCACTTGTTTATTTCCTTGATGTTGGCATTTTTACTTCTCTATAGCACTTAACTTTTTAAAATATATTTTCTCTGGATTTACTACTTCCTTCTGCCTATGGAAGTGTTTGCTAACTGGACCTTCCAACTTACTGTTTGCCTTTAGTTGTTTCCATTCTGCTATTTGCCCTCCTTTTCTTTTTTTTTAAAAAAAGAAATATTACAAGCACCATTAACAATGTATATAGTACATATGAACATATATATATACATACCTATGATATATTAATTTGTTGTTTCTAACACACACACACAAAATTTCTTATTTCTATTTTAAGTTACCAATATCCTCCCTTGAATTTCCAAGGCTGCTTATGATGTCCAATTTTACTTCTTTATCTTTTGTTTTATGATTTATAATTTGTGTCACAAACATAGCTCAAGTGGATAACCTAACTTTACAATAAGTACACCTTAAGGTATTTGAGAAACATATATTTCTTTTTTCTGAAAATCTGTTTCCCCTCAATGTATCCTTGAACTTTTCTATGAATGTGTATTTTCTTTTTCCTTTTGGTTAGGAGTCCAATTGCTTCATTATATTTAGCAATTCTCCACCCTGCACTCTCATTAAATTCATCTGTAAATATATTTAAGAAATCAATCCTTGATCAGGTAAATTTCAGAATCTGAGAATAGTCTATGGGCATCAAAATCAATTTAATTAAACTATTTATGATGCAGGACTTATTGTTGACCACTACTTCATTCATTAAGGAAAGGGATGCATTATTCTCTGAAAACAAAACAAAACAAATATTTTTTCCCTCTGATCCATGGATAATAATCAATGGGAATAAGATTATCTAAAAGAGCAATGTTAATCTGAATCTCTCTTCTGTCGGTGATCTAGCATCTTGTTTGGAAATTAAGTTTTTCATATGTTCTTCTGACTGCAGGTATTCCACGCCTGTGTGTATACATGTATATACCTATTTCCTTCAACCTTCTTATAAATATAGGGATTTTTTTTCTTCACTTTATTTTTGTATCTTAGACAAGAGTATATCAGACATATGTGTTTAATTGGGTCTATTTGAAATTAATGAACAAGAGGGAAAATGTGATGTTCATATAGGCAGATGCCAGTGTGCTCAAGCTTTCCTGCCTTAAGTTTACATAGCAAAGAATAAGAGAAAGGAGAGAACTCTAAGGTTTTATTACTTATCAGCAGTGCTTACTTAATGCTGTTTATAATGGGTTTATTTATTTATTTGGTAGTGTAGGATCTTAGTTGCGGCAGGTGGTCTACTTTGTTGCAGCAGACGGGCTCCTTCATTGTGGCAGGTGAGCTCCTTAATTGTGGCATGTGAACTCTTAGTTGTGGCATGCATGTGTGATCTAGCTCCCTGACCAGGGATCGAACACAGGCCCCCTTCATTGGGAGCATAGAGTCTTATCCAGTGTGCCACCAAGAAAGTCCCAATTCTGTTTATCATGTTTAATGTCACCTGTCCAGATGTCTTAAAATATTAACATAATAAATGACCAAAAGAAACTGTCATTTAAAAGCTACTCACTGCCCCTCTATCCAAATGGAGATAGAAAAAATTTTTTAAATTATTTTCTTTTTTGATGAAAAATAAAAGTGGCTTCTGTCAGATAAGTGAATGTAGGAACCTGGAGTAGGGGCTGGGGAGAGGATATTAGCAACCATTAATCGTTTGAGACAGACTTTATTCTAAATTCTCCTTTATTTAATCAACACAGAAAAGAGACCTTGACCCAAACAAGACTTTAAATTATATTTATTTATTCCATCATTTGTACTCTTTGTAATTTTAATTAACTGATTTCTTTCAGCTGATGAGTGATCCCAATTAGGCAAATAAACAATTAGGGCTGGACATCTTGGGGGCAAAGTCTGAGTCTTTTTCTTTTCCATAGATATCAGGTAACAGTGTTTTCTTTCAGAAATTTCACAGTAATACTATGAATTAGTCACTGTAGTCTCTTCTTTACAAATGAGAAAGTTCAAATTTAGTGATATTAATTAATTACTTTTTGGGTTCACACATCAAATAGATTGCTGATATACTCTGTAGATACTCTATACTGAAGAAGTAGGATATTCTTTTGAAAACAACCAAAAAGATCTTATAAGGATGTATATGTTGACACAAATAGTCTTGCTTTAGTACTAAAAGAGGTAAATGCCATTAAATCTATCGAGATAAAAAAAAAATTAGTGAGAGAGAGTTTAATGTCTCCTGGAAAAAATGTTCCATTGCATCAAATCTATCTATATGAATGTGCCACCAAAATGAATATAAATGTATACACACTTTGTAATATTTCATCTAGAATTATATAGCTTTCTGTTTGTTCCTTGATCCTGTTGAAGAGACATCACCATCACAAGTGACAGAGGAGGAGTAGTTTTTGTATGTTGTACAAATGTTGGGGTGGAGTCACCTGGCACTTGTACAATATTAGCATAATACGTAGGGCTAATATTCTGTTTGAGATACTGATAGGATTGAAAATGTAAAACAGGTGGCAGAATCTGTATGAAGATCAAACTTTGAGAATATATATATATATATATATATATATATATATATATATATATATGTGTGTGTGTATATATATGTGTATATATATATATTTTGGCCATGGCGCACAGCCTGTGGGATCTTAGTTCCCCAACCAGGGAATGAACCCATGCCCTAGGCAGTGAAAGCATGGATTCTTAACCGCTGGACTGCCAGGGATGTCCAAAGAGAATATTTTAGTTTTATTTTTTTCTTTTAAGAAAAAGGAAATTCATTCCCCCTAGGTTAATGTCAGACATTATGTGTGTATCAGATGTAACTCTGAACCAATCAAGGAAGCCAGAGTGGAAGAGACTTTGGTTTAATAAAATAATCTTCCCAAGTATGACAGAGTAGATTAGTCATTAAGTCATTCAGCCATCAAGAGAGAAGGGTACTTAGAAGATAGGTGAAAAAGACATAAGTCCTATTCCAACTCTCTTTTTCTCTCCACAATCAGTACCCTCGCCTCCATTTACTCATAATAGATTGGAGAAGAGGGGTTGGTTTACTAAGCTACCTTCTGATCCAATGAAGGAGATCTGAGAGGACATAACAAAAACTCTGCATCATATCTGTAAATCAATGCTGACTTGCTAGAGGTGCAACGACTTGCTAGGAAAGCACTCTAAGACATAAACCTGCTAAGGCTACCATGGACTAGAAGTCTGGAGGAGCCCTTGGAAAAGACTTATTGTCTAAACAAATTCATTACCTGTATGTGGGCTATCACTCAAATCCTCAGAGAGAATAAATATCCATTCAATTAAAACTGGCACTCTGAAAATAGGTGTCGTCAATGAAAAATCTGGGTTATTGGTGGCACTCATTTTGTTTTACAATGCTGAAAAAATAGCCGCCTTTTAAACTTTTGTAACTATTATAAAAAGTGTTTAGTTTGGTAAATTTAATTATAACGTAGTTTTTCTAGAAAAATAATTAAACTATATATACACAAAACATTGCCACAGTCAAGATATTGAACATTTCTTTGACCCCCAAATTCCCTCATGTACACTTATGGTCCCTCCTTCCTGTCTCTTTCTGCCTCTCTCCTCCTTAAGCAACCACCAATCTGCTTTCTGTCACCATAGATTAGTTTGTATTTCTAAAATTTTATGTAAGTGGAGTATGATCTCTTTTTGATCTTTCACACAACATAATTATAACAAAATTCATCCGTTGCAGTGTGTATCGATAGATCATTTATTTTTATTTCCAAGAAAAGTTTCCACTGTATGAATATTACACAAGTTATCAGTTCTGCTGTTGATTGACATGTGGGTTGTTTCCCTTTTTTGTCTATTACAGATGAATCTACTATGGCTATCTAATGTAAAAGTCTTTGTAAGGATATATATATAAAATCTCCCAAGGCAATAATCTAAGGCAATTGTAGGGCCCTATTGTTTACTTCCCTCCTCTCAGGGATCATTGTTCTTCACTTCTCTATGGCTAGATTTTTTAAAAATATATGTTTATGTATGTATGTATATATTTATTTATGGCTGTGTTGGGTCTTCATTGCTGTGTGCGGGCTTCTCATTGCGGTGGCTTCTCTTGTTGCACAACAGGGCCTCTAGGCACGCAGGCTTCAGTATTTGTGGCTCATGGGCTCTAGAGAGCAGCCTCAGTAGTTGTGGCGCATGGGCTTAGTTGCTCTGCAGCATGTGGGATCTTCCCTGACCAGGGCTTGAATCTGTGTCCCCTTCATGGCAGGCAGATCCTTGAACACTGTGCCACTTGCAAAGTCCCTGGATGGCTAGATCCTGAAAACCATTTTTTCATATATTTTTTTGTTGTTGTTCTATCAAATGGAAGGATAAATCTGGTCCCTTTTACTTTATTTTTTCTGAAATAAAGTTCCACAAACTGTTTTCTGTTTTTCAGAGTATGTGTATTTCAGTGATACAGATGGTGGGACCTTGTTCCAGGACACTAGTGATCTTCATAGAGATCCTCCTATTGGCTTTTACCATAAACTCTAACAGTGTCATATCCTGTCACAAACATCACATTACATCAGAGTCTCCATGTTGCATAGGTCAATAGGCAGTGTGCTTGCACTTCATCTTGGACCCGTTATAGGGTGTGTTCCTCTGTATCACACTCAAAGCTGACAGCCTTCTTTGTCACTTGGTAATTGGGTTGGAAGAATATTCCCAGGTCTGTGACAAGTTGTTGCTACTACCTGAAGAGACCTACCAAGAATTTCCCTTTCTTTCCTAGTGGAGGGAAATTTGAGATGCAAGCAATGATTTTTCTTCTATTTGGAGGGAAGTTTTCAGCACTCCCAAATTATTAACTCACTAAAACTTCATTTATCCCCTTCTAAATCTTCTTAGGGTTTGTCTTTCAATCTCTGGAGCATATATATCTCCTCAAGACCTTTAATATATGTACTTACCCATCATTTGGTCCAAATAACACAGTATAATCAAAATAGTGGATACTCTGTTACTCTGTGGACTGAACATATGATCCAGTTCTTTTTGAACTAAATTCCTTCAAAGGTGAGAGAGTTAATGTAGTTCTGATGCAAGAATATAATTATATATTGCTGTCTATCTCAAATGATTTTGAACTGCTTTTGATTATTCTTTCTCATTGGGAAAGAAAAGGTGAATGACTGTATACCACATATCCTAATCCATATTGACTGGTAGAAGAGCTTTCAGTAGGACTTCACCTTGGTTGAGTTTGTGTAGCACCCTATCATCTTCCAGATCCATTTTGTTTGTAGGGAACAAAAGATTGAATTAAATGAGCATGCAATGGGATACACCATCACTGAATCATATGGGTCTTTATGGTTAGTGATATACAGAGCCATTTCCCCTTGATAAAGATATGGCTTTGACCTCCTCTGTTGGACAACAACTTGGGTGATTTTAGAGACTTCTACTTGGTATTCCCAACTAATTAGCTCTTTATTCATAGGCCAAGAATATTACATGGTGATTCTGCCAACCATAAAATGTGTCCATTCCAATTATATACTGGGAGACCAGAAAAATGACCACTGAGAGGTTCTATTGACCTACTGACTCACCATACGCCAGACCAGACATGGTTCTCTCTTTGTTACTAGATCAATATGTTATTCCTCTGTGGTGGGAAGAATAAAGGTACCCTAAAGATGTCCATGTCCTAATCACTAGAACCTGTAAATATCTTGTTATATGGTAATAGGGAATTAAGGGGGCAGATGAAATTAAGATTACTAGTCAGCTGACCTGGAGATAGGATAATTATCCTGGATTATCTGGGGGGATCCAGCATTATTAGAAGAATCCTTAAAAGTGGAATAAAGAGGCAGAGAGTCATTCAGAGGAGATATGATGACATTGTGGAATCAAGGTCAGAGAAATATGTGTGAATTCAGACATGAATTGCTGGCTTTGAAGATGGCAGAAGAGGGTCATGAGCCGAGGAATGTGGGTGACCACTAGAAGATGGAAAGGCAAAAAAATGCATTCTCTCCTAAAGCCTTCAGAAAGGAGCACAGCTTTGGCAATAACCTTGATGAGAATGGTAAGATGTATTTCAGACTTCTGACCTCTAGAACTGTAAAATAATAAATTTGTTTTTCTTTAAGCCACCAAGATTGTAATAATGTGTTACAGCTGCCATAGGAAACTAATATACCCCTTTAGTAAGAGACCATGATGATATCTCATTTCTTGTGTAGTAATGTCAACTTTAACCCTCTATTCACAGTGCTCAAAATATCTGAATATTTACCTTTCTCCAGTTTACAGATACTCTTGTCAAGGCTGTATCTCACGTTGGGAAAGAATAAATTGGATCTTTACCAGATTCATTTGCTATGGCATTGTATGATCCTTTCCTCTGGGGAGTCACTGGGTTCTGAGTCTAAAAACTGCATTAAGTAAAAAAAAAAAAAAAAATACTGGACAAGTTATTGTGATTGATTGTTTTTAACTGGGTCAGCTGCATTCCATCTCTTGAACCATACATCCTTGATTTCTTCCTATAGATGAAGCACTAGCTTTGTTGAATACGCATCATTCTTTCCCTAGGCTTGCTATCTTTTTTTTAACCACCCTCAAAACTCATTGCAGGTCAGACACCCTGGATGCCAATCGGATGCTGCTACTCATTAAAATAATTTGGCTCATCTTACTTCTGATTAATAATCACCACATTTTGACATCTATGATTTTATTTTGTTTTATTTTGTTTATTTTTTTGAGGCAACAGCATTTTTCTGTTTCTGTTATTTTATTTATTTATTTTTCGTTTTATTCAGTCTTTGTTGCTGCATGTGGGCTTTCTCTAGCTGCATGGAGCGGGGGCTACTCTTCATTGTGGTGCGTGGGCTTCTCATTGCGGTGGCTTCTCTTGTTGTGGAGCACGAGCTCTAGGCATGCAGGTTTCAGTAGTTGTGGCATGTGGGCCCAGTAGTTGTGGTTCACGGGCTCTAGAGCACAGGCTCAGTAGTTGTGGTGCACAGGCTTAGTTGCTCCAAAGCATGTGGGATCTTCCCGGACCAAGGCTTGAACCTGTGTACCCTGCATTGGCAGGTGGATTCTTCATCACTGTGCCACCAGGGAAGTCCCTGACCTCTATGATTTTAGAGATCTATTTCCTCATTGTTATCAGTGAATCCAAGTCTGCAACAACATCTCATCCCTTCAGCTCTCACTTATGGAGAAGACCCGCTAATGACTTTGTCAGCAATGTTGATGTCCCTTTCAGTTGTATTTTACTAATCATTATGGTAAAAGTGTTGCCCCCCAGGTCCTACCACAGATCATAGTCAGGGGGATGCATTTCCTGGTCTTATATAACATTCCATTTTCTCAGGACACTTCTTCCACTTTCTTCCATAGTAGTTTTGACGTTTCTATCTTACTTAGTATGGATCATCACTTCTTTAAAACTTTCAAATGCCATCTTGCAACATGTTTACACTGGCTCCTGAGATTTTGTCATGGGATTAAGTCCTGTATCATGGGGGAGAGCTTTCATACTGTTAAACTCTCCTTTATCCTACTTTATATTCTGCCATCTCCCCTTGTTCTGGCCACCCCCGAATCTAGTCTCATGCATACTCTGCTAGATACTGGCAATCAATGTTGACTAGGTCCTGTGGCCCCTTCATGACATAGTTACTCTTCTCCTTTGCTGATCCAGCATTTTCATGACAAGAATATATTTTGATATTACCTTAGTTAATGGCCTGATGGTTGGGAGGAGACGTGAAGGCAAAGGCGATGCATCCTGTCTTGGAAGAGAGATGTTTCTGCATTATCTTCTAGTAAGAAGGGAGCCCTTCACTTTTACAGGAAGGAGTGGACTGCCTTTGCATGCCCAGAAGGTACAAGAAATCCTGGGTTTCAGTAATTTTATGTGCACAACCTAGTTGTTCCCAACCCAATTTCAGAATCACATGTCACCTTAGGAACTTGACATTTTTATAGCTGACCTGCTCTCTGTGATCATTCAACTTTCTTCTAAGCTCTCTTAACCCTGTATTTTGCCCTGGACTTGAGTCTCACCTTTTTTCTGCCCCGGGAGTATAGGAGATTAGAGTTTCTTTATAAGCTGTCAATTAAGCCCCCTGGATTTTACATTTTCTTCCAGGTTTTGATTAATCACCCAGAGCCTTGCACTGTTTTTCTTCAATGCCTTGACAGCTCCCAGATAGAGCCATCTGATTCTTTTGTCTTTACAATGAACACTTCTCACAATTGCACAAACATCTAAGATAAAACACCCATCACATACTTTTCTCCACTTCTATCCATTCAACTTACCAGTAGTGAAAACTTTACTAGTTGCCCTAGAGCAACTTTGTAGTTGTACTACAGAATGATTTGGGCTATAATGGTGTTCTACCTTCAACTGGTGGTAAGAATTTCACTGTCATTCTGCTTGCAGACTTTCCACTTCCAAGGCCACATTTCAGGGTCTTCTTCCTAGGACCATGCTTGGCTCAAAATCTCTGAGATTTGGTTCCCTGGGAAACAGATTGTGAGGTGGGGATTTCTTTGCAGATCCAGTTAGTTGAATGTCCTCTGAACCATTATCTGCAAGGAAGAGAAGGAGGTGGGGACACAAGATGGAGTAGAGGGATAATTTTGACTGTGATGCAATTACAAGATCTTTAGCTGGCTGATAACACAGAGAGCTCTGAATTCTGTCTTAGAGACTTCCCAGTTGAGCCAGTGTGGCTGATCCTTCATATTCCCATATCAATCAGTCATGGGAGTGTACTGTCCTGGGGAGGTTTTGTAACTTTTGGTGAGGGAGATCCCATGGGTTTGGAAACAGCAGCGACACTTGTGTCTATGGAGTCAGGAGCAAACAACCTGGACAGCGGGGCCATGAGTGTTTACATCTTGGAAGGGAGATCTGAAATGTGCACACAGCACCACTCCAGGACAGATGGTGCTCTTCCCTTTTTCTCATAACAGATGGGAAATTGTCAATTTACTATATTATTCAGTTTCTGAGAGTGATGATTGATATGCCTCTGCTATTCAACAGTATTTTCTATGTCTGCTAAATCAGTTTGAGATCCATTAAAAATCCTCTGCAGTTTGGCCTCATTCTACATTTTTATCCTTATCATTCAGTATTACTCTTATAATAAGCATTATTCTCCAGCCAAACTGGGCTACATCCAACTTTCCCTTCACTGTCCCCAAGCTTCTGTTTGTACTGCAGTTATCTCTCCGGAGTAATCGTGTTTCTTATATTTATATATGTTTAAGACACCTAACTGTAGTTTACAGCTGAGGCACTGACAATGTATATATCTTATTTCTGAACAATAAAAGCTTGAATTATTAAGTCACTGAGGTGATCAATTACAAAGAGGGACGTAAACTAAAACAAGCAGAATATTTTTAAAATAAAAACAATTGATCACCATTAATTGGGAGATGCTATTTCAGTGACTAATTCTGTCTAATAGAAAGGAAGATGATAGTTTAAACTAGACAAAACACATTTTGGTGGTCAGTTTATTTTCCAAGCTGTATAAATGATAGTGGTAACATGGGCTTGTGGTATTGGGATATTTAATTACATTTGTAAGAGATAATTAGTCACTACATATAATACAGTGAGGATAATATAAACCCTGCTAGATATTTTAACAAATTGAATTCTATACAAGGATTTGTAACCCCAGAACTGGAGACATGGAAGTATACACAGAGACTACTTAGGTAACCCAGCAATGATAACTGTACAGAGCACCCTCTATTCCTAGGACTGAGGAAACAAAAGGGTGGTTTGATATTATACGGATCTAGAGGCTCAGTGGAGGTTTCTCCTGGAAGTTAGATCCAGATCTCTCAGAGAGCAGAAAAGTCCCGCTTATCACAGAGGGACTGGTGTGTGGGGTGCTGTTGGTGAAGCACCTTTGTTGTGGCGTATCTGACAGTAACATCGGGAGTACACCAAGTCAGGTGTCACTCTGTTCCTCCTGCTTTCCAGTGTTGCTCTGTGCCACCTATTAGCAAAACCTGGTCAGAAGTCACCTGGGAAAGAGAGCAGTAATTTGCAGAGTCACAGCCCCAAGGTCACCAAGCAGGGTATGGACGGATACATTTGGAGCAGAGAGAAGCCAGTTCCTAACTGGCCCAGGGTTGCATGAAAACAGGTCTGGTAAAGGACATACATGTTCTCTGTAATAGTCAAGGCAGAGTTCAAATGGACACCGTCATTTAGTTTTGGCACACTTTGTGAACCTCAGGGGTAAATGGTTTGAACTTCTATTCTCTTGTAAGGTTATCCTCTTAAATTCCACTTCACGTCAGGCTTCTCTAATTACTTTCAGGATAGATCACTTTATTCACAATTTTGCTACAATAAAATAAAGTATAGCTTCATGATTCCCAAGAGGTTAATTTATTTTAACGTGTCTACTCCCTTTTCAATGTATGGATGGCTACCATGAGTGCATTGTATTCTTGATGTCATTCCAGTCTTTACCTACTACTAATCTGTAAAACAGATTTTTTACTGTTTGAGCATTTATTGTTTAACAGCTACAAAGATTAAGGTCCATTATATATTCCACTGCAATTTATGCAAGCTATAAGATTTGTATGAACGCACACAACTCTTATTTTATTAAAAAAAAACATATTTGTCCATGGAGAAACATTTTAAATAGAGTACATGTTTATGCAGAAAATAATTCCACCCACACATATTTTACACCTTTCACTGCAGAATATGGGAAACCTTTAAAGCTGCATATTCTACAGAAATAGCGTTTTATTAATAAAAAGTTCACAAGCATGAACCACAATCAAATACATTTCCAAAAATGTACCATATATTGATACAGATTATAATGTTTGAAAAGGAGAAATCCCATTCAGAAATACTTCTTGAGTTAAACAGTGTAAAGAACTGCTTTTCTTATTAAAATCCTCAGAATTTTCTTTTCTTTTTGACTTACTAGCCTCATTTTTCAACTCTTTAGTATGAGTTCTAAAGGCTTAATGGATCTGTTTACATTTAATTTTATATGCATGAAATTATAGCAAATACAAATTGCCTTAAAAATATAGGTGCATTTCATCTTGGAAATAGCCAGTCTTCCAGGATTAGCAAGACAAAAAAGAAACTTAGAACAGACATGAACATTAACCATCCAAAGGAGAATAAACAAGGCTATTTACTCAGAGCTTGCTATAGCAGGGGAGTCAGCCCCCATCACTTGTATTTGGCAACAGCTCCAAGGCAGGCAGAGAACTGGGAACGTTTTTAAATGGAAAAAAAAAAAAAAAGAAGAAGCAGCACTGGATGCGTCACAAGTAGAAGCTGTTGGCACGAGGACTTTGGAGGTAGGCTAAGTAGAAGAGCGACATCCTACGTGCTTGGTTAGGGGAACCGATGTGCTGTCTCAGGTTAGGTCCTAAATTGGAAGCAGAGGCAACAATTAGAGAAGTTAGCAGTTGCTGACCAAGTCCTGGCAGATTGGTGTCAGTTGTTGCAAAGGATGTGGTTTGGTTTCCCAGCTGGTTGCTTGCTGCAGAGGCTATGGGTCAGTGTTTGATTTCTATATATTGTTCAGCCATTGTTTATTTGTATCTTCAGTCTCTCACAGTCCAGCACTTACTTCTTTGAAAAAGGAGGGCTCAGCCCTGAATAAACTGAAACAATCTCACGGGATATCAGTAACCGAGAATAATTGTCATCTATTGGAATCGGGAAAGCTGGCTTCTCAATAGTTTATTTTAAAGAAAGATCTATCAGACTTTTTAATCTGAGGATTTGGAAGGAAATTTTCTTATACTGAGCTTAGGAAAGCAGCATGAGTATGCAGTCCTTTGTTTTCAAATGAAAACAGAGAAGATGTGATTGCCAGGCATAACACAAGAACGAGTATCAAGAAATAGAAACACCAATATGAATGCACAGAAAAAATGACCCTATTTTCCTTCTAAAATATATAATGGAGAAAATTCAGGAAACAAAAACATCAAAAGCAGTAGCAATAAAACTTCAAAAGATTCCAATTGTTATAAGGTTTACAACTATATTTTACCTACAAGGGTGAAATAAGAGGATGTGAAAACCCCACAAAATCCAACAGAATGACACGAAGATAAAATTGGAAAACATCAGCTAGATCTTAAAGCCAAACAATTAGAAAAAGAGTCTTTTGTGTTTTTTTTTTTTTTTGTGGTACATGGGCCTCTCAAAGGAGTCTTAATATAGCAATTGACTAATTTGAGTGTCCCACCCACCAAAATATATTATATAATATTTTATATATCTATATCTATCCATCTACCTATTTGAGAGAGAGAGAAGTTGAGAGACAGAGAGAGAAGACGATGGAGACTGAGACACAGAGACACAGAGAGAAAGAGAGAGAGATTAAGTCGAAAGACAGTCTACTCAGGGAAATGTAGGCAAACATCTTTGAAAATGACACTTGAAGGGGAAATGCAAGAGATGAATAGGAGTTAAACTAGTTCAGGGAAGGGGATAACTAGTTTTTTATGAAATAGCGTGATAAAACTTTACAGGACAGCAGAGATGGGAGTGAACCTGGCATGTTTAAGTCACTCAAAGAAAACCAGTATCTGTATCAGAGGCAGCGATAAAATGGGTAATAAATAGGTAGAGGAAGGCAGTGATTAAATAATACTTTGTTGGTTAAGATTTTATCACTTTCCCTAAAAGTAATGGAAAATGATGTAATTATCAAATAAAAGAGTGGAGAAGTGAGCAATATATTATAAAGAATTAACATTACTCATTACAGACAAATGATGGGACTAGAGAGAGAATCCAGAGCAGAAGAAATGCAAATTAGTGGCTGCATGATACTATTTTGAAGATAAAATCTGTAGAACTTTAAGACTGATGATTGGGGAGGATTTAGGGAAAGAGGTAAAGCACAATTTGCTGCTCTGGGTGTACAAGAAGAGAATCAGTTACAGGCTGCTGATCATGAAAATTGTAAATGTCTTGTAAATATGCCCAATGAGATTGGTCAGAAAAAGAGGTAGGATGATATACAAATAATGATAAATAAAAATGAAACATACTAAAATGTTCAATGTTATTGAGTATTAAGATAATTGGTAGAATTTTCATTTTTTTGAGTTTTATTTTTTTGTTATTAGTGGATTTTAATGGTCCCTCAAAAACATTTTTATTGAGTAAACATAATTTTTTTTTTACACTGGGTCCTTGTTTGATATCTATTTTAAATATAGCAGTGTGTACATGTCAATCCCAAACTCCCAATCTATTTTAAAGATATACTCAAGAGGGATGCAGTGAACTTTAATTAAACAAAGAAAAAAACTGAAGTGTCCTTAAAATTTTTTTTAACTCAAAGAAGTTGTTCAGTAAATAATATTGCATAAGGGCAGTAAAGGGAAAATTGTAGAAGCTTTGAAATGAACCAAAAGATTATGTAATGTCTTCAGTGAAACACAAGGTATTACCAAGCATGGCTTTTTGGATTATTCTGATTCTATGGGAGTTCTGAGCCTTCCCTTGTCTTTGAGATCTTTTTAAAATTGTTAGTAACCTAATCATTGTTATTGACAGAATGCAAATTGTTTCACTGAAACACAGTTGATTAGCTCTTAGCACCTCATGGATATTGACACTGTTCCCACCTTTGCACTTATTTGTACATTCATTCAGCATCCCTAATGCTTTTATGGGTATCTGCCTTTGGAATCTTCTCTGAAATACTGGTTACATCTTACTTGCTCCCTTTTCATTAGAGTTAAATAAAATTTTGACACTTGAATATTTTATATTTTTATAAGAATCAAGATTTTTAGAATAATAATCTCTTTACTTTGAAGTATACATTTTTATTTTGAAAACTTCTTTTAATTTTACTTGAGAAATAAAGGTTTATTTTTATAGATATAAAACATACACACATATGTAAATACCTGACAAATCTTCCTCTGAGGATTTTTTTGTGTGTGTGTGGTACGCGGGCCTCTCACTGTTGTGGCCTCTCCAGCCGCGGAGCACAGGCTCCGCACGCGCAGGCCCAGCGGCCATGGCCCACGGGCCCAGCTGCTCCGCGACATGTGGAGTCCTCCGGGACCGGGGCACAAACCCATGTACCCTGCATCGGCAGGCGGACTCCCAACCACTGCGCCACCAGGGAAGCCCTTCCTCTGAGGATTTTAAAGACGAACAACTCCAAGTAGCCTATGGACAACACATCATTTCTTTAAGACAGACTCCAATATTTTTTCATTTCAATGTCTATGGAACACAGAAAACTTGTTCAATTTAATTTTCAATTGCAGGCTGTGATGTTTCTTTGTGTCATTCTTCAGAAGAATATTCAAGAGGTGCTTTCCATCGCTACACCTTTTAGAGTTCTTCTTTTTGTCTAATAATAATAGACAATAAGTAACCTCCTAAAGAAGTAAAGGAATAACAGCCTACTTCAATTTTCTCTGTGATGTTTCTGTCATAGAAAAATTGGCATAAAGCAGATCCAATTTCCTCATTGGTTCTATAAGTGCTGATTTCACTTGGACTAAACCAAAGCTTGTTCTTTTGCATTAGAAATTGTTATCCAAGTATATTGAAAAAAAATGTAGGTTCAGTGCAAGCTTAGCTAGGGAGAGAGATGTATATCACCATTGGCTTGTGATGACTTGTCCAAGTTATTGAGAGTCTCAACATCTAATTATAACTGTCTTTATAAATAATACAGAATCATTAAGTTTAATACCAGGGAAATTTTCTGAGATTACATTTTTGACACATCAAATTGTAAGCTAAGTTTAAAGAAATATGAATATTTTGTAAGGCAGTATTTGAAAAATAAATACATTTAGAAACAAAAAAGTACAGGCTACCTGACTCTTGTTTCTGCAGATACCTTAATTACCCCCAATTTAATTGTTGGTAATTCATATTTGAGAAAAACTTATCTTATAATCAAGCTACTATCTCTGAGTCAAAGTAGCTCTAGATGGAGGACATTCATTATGTTGAAATAATCTCTCAGTGATAATGTGTGATACTAATTTGCTCATAAACATTAAAAGCAAACTACACTCACATTTTAGGACTATACCTATTTCTATGATCTTGTACTAGGTTTTCCTATCAATAATTTTATGATGATTTATATCATTAAAAAGTTACAATAGCAAAGTGAAACTCTATAATGGCATCATCAATTTTGTGGGCAGTTTAGATTGTGTCTAACTTATCTAAACATATAATATAAAACTGTGTCTATCATATATGTCTATATATATATTTATTAAACTATGTGTATGTAGTCTGTATTTATAAAATTTAACAGTCTCCTGACTCCAATCAGCTGTGAACAGCTATGTGAGACAAGTAGTGGGTGTGCAGGCTTTGTTTGATGAGGTGAGAGACAGTAGGCAAGAGATCATAATGCATCTTTGTGAGGAACAGCCATGTATTTCATTTGCAAAGCATAAGTCACTTGATTTGAGTGAGTACATCTGGGTTGTGTGTTTGCATGAATTCAAATATGGACAAAATCCTATTTTATAATGCTTTTCTTATATTATTTTAAATAAGGTTTGAATAATACTTATGAAACCTTGAAATGTACACAATATGTGTAATTATTAAATTTTTGTGTGGGAAACAGCATAACCTTTGGATCCAGACAGACTTTATAAAACAGACTTAAAACATCCACATAATAGGTGGTTTGACAAATGCATGGATATATCTAAAGAAGCACTCCAGTCATTGCCATATATTATGTAATCAGTACTAATGAGATATTATTATTGTTAAAGCCAGATATGGGAAAAATCCTTAATATTGAATGCCTCATGTTAGATCTTATTTTTATATGTTTTCAACAAATTGAAATGACCACTTTATATCAAAACATGATTTTAAATGGTACATATATAATACTTTTGTTAAACATATGCAGACAAAGTATTGAGAAATATAATGTTCACTAATTAGAGAATAGTTTCTCTGATAGTTGGACTTAAGGCACATAGTAACAAGTTAGTGTATTCTAAATATTCTAAATGTTAGGCATTGGATATTTGCCACTTAAAATTGAAGAGAGGGCTTCCCTGGTGGTGCAGTGGTTGAGAGTCAGCCTGTAGATGCAGGGTACACGGGTTCGTGCCCCGGTCCGGGAAGATCCCGCGTGCTGCGGAGCGGGTGGGCCCGTGAGCCATGGTAGTTGAGCCTGCGCGTCCGGAGCCTGTGCTCCACAACAGGAGAGGCCACAACAGTGAGAGGCCCGCGTACCGAAAAAAAAAAAAAAAAAAAAAAAATTGAAGAGAAAAAATATGTATTAATACTATATGTAAAAATATGTATTAATACTATACAGGGAATAAGTTAATCTACCTATCTATAAATAAGCATGACAGTGTTATTAATTAGACAGGCATACAGAAGTTTTAAAAATTAATAAAAAAATTAATAAAATGAAGGCCGTTTCCATGACTTTATCATTTCATTTCTTAGTGAATTTCTTTCAATGTATTTTTTCATTAATCCACCTTATTCAGTACACCAAGAACATATTATATTTTAGAATAATTTATTAGTACTTTTCTGCATGGGTAAAGAATGAAATTAATAAATGTAAATGTAATGTTTATTGTGGAGCTACTTTATTTACCAGGCTAGATCATTAAAAGATCTTAACCTCAAGGGAAAGAGGGGAGACAAGAGAATATATGAACAAAAATGAACATGAAATTAATTCATTTTCTAGAAAAATATAATTATAAATTTTAGGAAATAAAATTTCAAATATATAAGCATTTCAAGATAACAGAATTTATCATGCCAGACATGTAAAACAATTCTAAAAGTGATTATCCAAAAAGACTGGTAAAAACATGTTTCCCATCCTAAGAGACACTCTATATTCGTACATAATATAAAGTTATTCATTAACTTAAAAAATTTATATATCTTAAACAATGGGCTATAGCTTGATCAATCTTTATTTCCTTTAAATTTTCAGATGTATTTTATTACCCAAAACTGGAATAAGCTTTAAAATTATTTTCTTTCTAAAATGTCCAAGTAGCTTTTTATTTATGTTTATACTTTCAAGCAAAAATTAATAATTAAATTGTGACTCAGACCATCCAAACATAAATCATGATTTGTTTTACATCTGTTTTTCTTGCAGTGTTGTTCTTTAGGATGAAACTAATAAGTCACTGACATTACAATATCAGATAAATAATAAATCACACCTCTAATAATAAATCACATGTATCTAATAGGTCTGATTGGTTCTCACAGATAGTATACTTAGCAAATCACTACTGTGAATGCTTTCTTTTTATACAGGTGTACCTCATTTTATTTTGTTTTACTTTATTGCACTTAGGAAATATTGTGTTTTTTACAAATTTAAAGTTTGTGGCAATCTACGCCATGATTCCAACAGTACTATTTTTAAATTAAGGTATGTACGTTGTTTTTTCAGACATAGTGCTATCGTACACTTCACAGACTATGGTATAGTACAAACATAACTTTTATACGCACTGGGAAACCAAAATAAAAATCTGTGTGACTTGCTAATTGTGATATTCGTTTTATTATGGTGGTCTGGAACTAAACCCACAATATCTGGAAGGAATGTCTATTCTTTTTAATATACAAATTGTCTAAAACCTCTGATTAAAACTTATACATATTGATGTTACCTTTATACTTTTCACCAGGATAGCACTTAATGCTAAGAAAAATCATACCTAGCATTAATGTGGTATCAGGAATTTCTAATAGTGAATGTTAACAGGCATATCAACAGAGAGATTAATAAATGTAATCCTATGTGCTTCCTAAGAATAATCCCTGGGTTAGCGTTGGGCAGACTTCAGCATCCTGTTTTGCCCTTGCAACTTGACTTTTCTACCTGCCTGTAACTTATCCAGGCTGAGCTGCTGCTTGAGCTTGTGAGGATTAAAAGCCAGAGCTAAGGCTTTGTCAGGACAAATAAAGTGACCAGGACTCAGCTCCTCTGTTGACATGAGCATAGGTGGCAAGTAGCTGAGAGCCCCAGGATAAAGACCCACATCCAACTGTGTGATGTAAGACCTATAACAAAGGCCCAATATTGTGTGTTGCTTTGATATCTGGTGAAATTGGGAGGGCCTTGCATGACCTAAGGGCAAATTCCTCTCCCTGCTCTGCTTCCCTAGCCAAACAACTGTCCTTATCAAAGGGAACAAGCATGATGCCTACTTACGCCTGAGCAGTGGGATTCAGTTTCCTGTCAGCACGTGGGATTATTCAGACAAGCCAATCACATCCTTCGATAGGACTCAAGGGCACCATGGTCTCTTGTTTCTACAAAGCCTCACTCCCTTGGCTGTTCACACTGTTCCATGCATTCCTGAATGGAGCAGCATCCTCCTTTCCTAGGCTGTGGGTACCTGAGACTAATCAATACCTGTTGTCTCCTCTGTCCAGGGCAGGTAGTCATGTAATCATGTTTGGCTCTTCCCATAATCTCTTAGAGCAACAATCCCTCCCTCACCAGTAGGATGAATAAGAGATGTTTAGAGTACACTGATTTTGGAGGACATTCAACAGGTATAAGTGCACATACGCCCTGGAGTGGAAGTGTAGCCCTATCAGTGAGAGTTCCGCAGAAGACCAGCTGACTTCCTTGGCTCCTGAGGAAAGTAGGAGACACTGGATACGTTTTACTCCTATAGCTGAAAGAGCCCTGACATTTGCATCAGAATCAATGAAAATGTAAGGGTATTTTCTCCTAGCGCTCCTACTGGCAATTTGCTGGCGGGAACACTGCAGGCCCACAGGGCCAGAGACCACTGCAGAGCCAGTTGCCTGGACGAATTACTGCTGCTACACTCCACCAAAAATCAGCTCTGAGCACCTATTCATAGCTCAGACCAATGAGAGCACACTAATGTGTAGTTCACATCCAATATGTAGAAGTAGAAGTGCAGAAATGGACTGCTCTTAGAGAAATACAAACGACAAGAAGATAGATGACTTCAATACAAACAACAATAGCAACAACAACCGTAATAATGAGTGCTTCATGAAAGTCCACTTTATCACACAAAAATTTTCATATAACTCAAATATTATAATGTTCAGATTTGAAGAAAAAGAATGTATATATATATATATATATATATATATATATACACACATACACACACATATATATATATATATATATATATGTATAACTGAATCACTTTGCTGCATATCTGAAACTAACACAACACTGTGAATCAACTGTACTTCAGTAAAAAAACAAAACAAAACAAAACTGTCCACACATTTTAGTGGACAGACAGAAAAAAAGGATGGTTAATGTTAAAACGCCAGTGGTTAACCTGGACAACCAAATGAAGGATATATCTTAAAATTCAAAGCAAAAATACACAGACCTGGAAATCAAAAGGGACGAGACAAGAATCCAGAGGTCTCACTAGCTTGGGCCACTACTCACACAATTTCATGGGAACCATAAACACAGCACAATCCCTAGATCTCTGTCTTGTGATGTTTCCACATCCAAGAAAATTTTCACGTGAATAATAAGAGTTTGGAAAATGAAAACAGCAGAGGAACAAAGGAGGTGAGACAATAATAGAAATTTTCCCTGTGTTAAGGAAGAGTCAGCAAGTTAAAAAGGCTCACAGAGTCCCAGGAAGCTTGGTAAGAAAGGGCAGATCTAGACATATCCTGCTCTAGCTACAGAACATCAAGGACAAAGGGCAAATGTCACAAGCTCTCAGGCAGAACAATAAAAATAATATCTACTGCATGGAGATTGGAGAGCTGACCCTCACCCAGCGGGACTGATCAGACAGGTTAGTGGCCAGGGACCATTTTGAATAATAGCCTGTTTATACTACCGAAAGCAGAGAGCTGACCAAAATCACTGCACTTGTTGCCTGGGTCAGGGACAATATGACAGCTGGCCAGCAGAGGCATTGACCTCTGATTCCTCATTCTGGGCTGTTAGAACACAGACCAGCACTACATTGAAAGAAAATCTTATCTAGGATTGCTTTTTCACCAAAGCCACACCTGAGGCCATAGGACATTACTTTTTAAAACAATTATTTTCATATATTAATCTTTTTTTCTCTCAAAAAGTAATTGAGTCAGAATAGAATGATGTGACATTTCTTTCTTAAGTAAGTTAGTGAAATGAGATTTGTAACTATTTTGGCAACAGAAGCAACAAAACTTCTTGTTCCATCTTGTGTTGACAAGAGTCTTTCAGATCTCAGATTATTTTGATGGGGTAGAAACGTTTAAGCAGGTGGTCAGTGTAAAACAGGTGTTCTAGGGAAAAGAAAGGGGAGGCTAGAAGTTATATTATGTGGCATCCGTGCCTCATTTTCAGAGAGCATGACACCCAGATAACTTAGAAAGTTTCAGAAAAGATAAGACGCAGTCAGACGAGTAGAATTTTTTTTCCAGTTACTTCATGTTCGTCCTATAAAGTTGAATATTATCTACCTGTATTTATTTAATACATTTAACTTTTTGTCATTATCTTTTGCTGAAGACAAATTATTTTGAATTTTTTCTAGATTACTAGTACTGAGAAGTTTGTGCTTTTTAAATGTTATAGAATTAGTACAACAGTGGTTGAAAAAGTCCCTTCTGATATTTATTTTGGTAATGCACAATGTATTTGAGGAGTTTTCAAAGAGAAAAGTGATGTCAAGCATTAGTTTTAGTAACTGAATTCTATTTGGGATATGAATATTTGCTTTGACATTTTTTTTTTTCTATTTCAAGAGATTATGACTCAAGATTTTCCCCCATTTTATGTCTCTCAATGTTGGAGAGAACATTGGAGAACCAGGCATCTGAGGGTTCTGGAAACACTTTGGTTCAGCACAGTGAGAAAAATATGCAAAAACATGAGTAGGCTTATTAGTATGCAAATATACCTAATAAAAAACAATGTAATAATATATTTCATTCAATAGATTGCCAAATATCGTTTTAAATAGGAATACCTGGCTTTCGCTACAGTTTGGGAAAGTAGATGTTTGTATGTTGCAGTTTGCAGTGTAACTTGGTGAAACATTTCTGGATAGCTATTTAATATCCAGAAATATTTCTGGATAGATATTTAATACAAAACTTAGTACCAATTTGTGACTGAGCTATTCCAATTTTATGAATTAATCTTTAAAAAAATCCATCAATCAAATCAACACCAGATTATAAAGAATTTTTACTGATATTTGTTTTTTAACACTTCCAAAAGAAAAACAATCCAAATGTCTAAGAAAATGTTAATAATGACCTATTTTCACATATTCAGCTATGCAATACAATTAGGAATAAAAATGATAATTTCAAATGTGTTTGTTCTTATATTTACTGACATACAAAGATGGACATTCCTTATTAGTACATATACATATATTATTATTACATATAAATAATGATTATTTTTAGTATAAAATCCAAATATATTTTATATGCAGTTTTACATACATAATATATATGTATATGTTTATATACATATTTTATATACAGTAAAAATCTTTTTTTACCATGTTTTTCTCTATTACTAAAAATTATCAAAATATTAATGTACGCTTTTTCTTCAAGAAATTCTTTTTTTTTCCAGCTTTATTGAGGTATAATTGCAAATAAAATTGTATACATTTAAAGTGTGCAATGTGATGATCTGATATGCATATACATTGTGAATTAACTAACACACCTATCACCTCACATAGTTCCTTTATGTGTGTGTGTGGTGAGAACACTTAAGATCTACTCTCTTAGTAATTGCAAGTATATGATACAGCGTTATTAACTATGGTCACCAGACTATATATTTGATATCCCAATCACATTCACCTTGTAATTAAAAGTGTGTATTCTTTGATCAATATCTTCCCATTTCCCACACTCCCCAGTCCTGGCAACCACCATTCTATTCTCTGTTTCTGTGAGTTAAACTTTTTTAGATTCCACATATGAGTGGTACCATGTAGTATTTGTCCTTCTCTCTCAATCTTATTTAACTTAGCATAAAGCTCTCCAGGTTTATCCACATCACTGCAAATAGCAGGATTTCTTCCTTTTTTTTGGTTGAAAAATTATATATATATATATATATATATATATATACATATATACACATATAAATATCACATTTTCTTTAACCATTTATCTCTCAAAAAACATTTAATACATTTTTATTTTAGACTTAAACTCCAAAACCAGTGAACAATCTGGTTTTTAACTGACATTCAGCTATGAAGAATAGAAATGATGTGTCCAGTTTCAAGGCTTAATCAATTTAGAAATGTTTTCCCCCTCTGGGAATATCAAAAAAAGAGCATAATTGAATTATTTGTTTACTGTGCAGATATTTAATGCTATTTCTAATGTAATTTTTAAAAGATGTTGGTTAATATGTGATACCTATTCAGAGCAATAAGGAAGGAAGGAATAGGTCCCCTGCTTGGGGCTGATGGTGCAATGTTAACAGAGACATATAGAACAGACCTAATTCACAGTTTTCTCTCCCATTAAATAAAATGAACTTCAAAATTAGATCAATTTCAATTAAATTTATGGAGTTGATCAAGAACATTTAAACTTATGAATAAAAGGAGAAAATGGTAACAAGAAATTTTATGGCTTTAAATAAACTTGCCTCTAGGCTCACTGATTTTATGTCAGAACTTAAATGAAACAAGACAAAACAAGCAAAAAACAAAAATGTGATCATTATTTAAAATTTTCTGTCAGTAATCTGAAAGAAATTACTATAAATTGTTCCTGGGAAATGAAGTCTTAGTATCAATACCTGAGTCACAACAACCTGTTATGTTTTGAAACAAAATTCTAGTACAATGACAGACAATATAACATACTTGAAATGACAATTCAATTGTACTGATTATACTTTCATCATTAACAAGATACCTAAATTTGATCAAAACATCATTTGTAGTTTTCAGTATCTTTGTAAATATAAAGTTGAATTTGATTTTTTTCTTTAATATTAATATGATGGGGAAAATTAAACAAAACCAAAAATAGAATGGAACAGAATGGAGCAGAATAGAATAGACTAGATAGAAGAGAGTAGAATATTAGTTTTTTTTATTTTACACCTGGTTGAATTCTTTCTCAATCACTTACTAAATAAACAGTTCTTGAATGAGCTGCCTAACTGGATTGGGACTTTATTTATTTAAAAAATCTACTTACAGCGACGTGGAAATTAAAGGAAATAACTAAAGTTGAAAGCATAGCTAGGTACCTGGCATAGCTATTTTACAGTGGGAAGAGCATGACACACATTTTCTTTTCTTTGTTCCATCCATTCCAACCTTTGAACATTTTATTACTGAAAAATCATGGAAGACATATCTAACACAGTTCATGAAAACACATCTGGAAGGAATAGCTAGAATAATGGGTTGTCATAATCAAAATATAATTATTGGCAAAGCAAGAGGATAGTCTCCACCAACTAGATTTAAAATGGGAAAAAATAAATGTAAGCCCTGGTTTTGTATTCAAAGACACAATTTTACAAAGTAGGTTAAGAGAATCCCAACTTAACAATAAATCCTGATGAAAATACCTGTTGGAGTTGCCTCTATGCTCAATATTAAATGCTGTTTACCAAAAGAAGTACATGCCTCTTAAGAATCAAGAATAAAGTTGAGCTTAATTAATACAGTCATAATATTGATTTATAGGAAGTCCATAGTTTACTGTGTATTCATCAAAGCTGACCTGGAGTATTTAGTGCTAAAATTGGCTTTTTATAGTGGATATGGACTGGTAAAGGAAACCATTAAAAACTCTCTTGCCTACCATCTATTCCCATGCTTTCCTCTAGTCAAAAAACACTCTCATCCACTGTCTCCAAAAGCTAGTGCTCACATTTCCCTTAAATGTCCTAGCAAGCTAATTCCTCAGATGTTGTGCATTATTTTAGATCTAGCACCTCTGAATTCAATACCTACAGTCTTAACACTAGCACATGTCCTGGCTAAGCCCAAGGCTCCTTCCTTCAATCACCCTTGAAAGCTAGGGTGAGAATTTAACAATTCTGAGTGAAAGTCATGATTAAGAGCTTGGCAAGCTATAAGAGCTGCCATTTCCAACATAGCTGGATAAAAAATGGAGTTTTTTTTGTCAAGTAGACAGCTCCGTGAAGCTGTTCAAATAGGGGTTATACAACTTTCTTCCAGAGACCTTGGAATTAAGTTGTTTGGGTGCTTTTTGAGGTCTTTTTCAATGAAAAAATTATTCACTGAGGTCACATCCAATAAAAGTAAGTAGATAGATCTAAGAACATTCATTATGAATGGGTAATGAATTAAAGATCAATTCCAATTTTAATTGATATTTAAATTCAAGTAACATTTCTTGAACTCATGGTATTTTATAAATGTATTCCATAAACATTTATTGATTACAATTTATATGCCAGACACATGCAGTAGTGAGAAAATTGGACAAAAATATTTGCCCTCATAAACTTTCCAGTAAGAGAAAAGAAACGATCAAAATACATGTAATAAATATGTAAAGTATATGTTAGTTTAAAAGTGATCAGGGTATGTAGTAAACAAATATAACATTGTAAGAGAGCTCTAGGTGCTGGAGGTGGGATGGAATGACGGCAAGAACCACACTCTGCTAAGAGTTTTAACACATTTTACTGTATGCCTAAATTCAAAGAGATTTTGACTTTCAAATAAAATAAGCCATACAGACTGAGAAATCAGATAAAAGATTTCAAATAACCAGCAGGTTTTACCTTAAAGGGCAGAGTCTATATATGTACTAAGCAAAAAATAGTTCATTTTTTCCCCAGATTTGCAACCTTTTTATTAACTTAAAAAAATCCATTATCTTAGAAGCTTATGCAGGAAAGAAGCTGAATGACTCCTATTTCACATGATTCTGGGAGACTCTTTAAAATCTAAATTATTTCTAAGATTGATTTATATTATACCCTATAGTCCAAGTAAAACAAACATCACTAGAGTCCCATTCCTTGAACTGTACTTAGAAATTTGGTTTCAGTCTCCAGACATTTGGAATAAGGTAGTCCTGGGAGCACAAAGACAAAAATAAAACTGCTTTTGGTTGTTCTAGCTAGACCGTGATGTCTACTAAGAAATTGCTTGATATTTCACATATATGAATTTATATGCAGTTAAAGAAAAAAAAATCACTTCTAGAGGTAGAAACCATAGTGCTAGATGCCTCCACACAATGAAGGTAAAATATGTTTAACATTACCTGTGTGGAGTTTTCCTATTGCATGATTAAAACATAAATTTATTAAATTCTATATTAAAATATGGAGAGTTTCAATTTTCTAAGAGCTGGAAATCCTGGTTCAGCAAAAAATAATTGAAATGTATATTGTCCCTATGGTTGAAGATCTTGACCAGGGGGAAGCTTTGAAATGTGAAATTATGTAGAGTACTGTAGGAGAATTAAAAACAAAGTCTCCTACCAGTTCACAAAAACCTCTCCGCAAAGGTAGAAGAGAAAGAAAACAGCTCCATTATTGAATAAGCTTTAAACTGAGATGTGATGTGAAATCACAGTCAATCCATTAAAGAGATTGCAAAGTCAGAAAGAAATCTTACCCTTTTATACAGCCAAGCAGGCACAAGCCATTACCTACAAATTTGCAAGATGAATGATAACTAGTCCTCCAGTAAGAGGGCTTGACAGCACTATATGTCACATGCAGTGCATCCCAACTTCACCTGGTAATTAGGATGACCATTTGTATTAGTCAATTGGCTTTTTCCAAAGGGAATATAAAGTTCTCATATCTTTATGTCAGAACTTAGAGAGAGGCACCAGCCCAAATTAGCCTCCTACCCTCACAGAAACTGGGAGATGGGGGAGCCACTTTCCTTGATGATGACATTTCAAAGAGATGGCTCCTAGGCCGCTGAAGAAACATTACTAGGTTGTAAAACTAAGAGGCTTATTTAACTTGTATAAAAGGTTTACATACATTTCAGAGAAGCAGAGAAGGACTTTAAAATTACAAGTTTTCCAAAGTATATGTTCAAAGAAAATGGTGTCTCTTTCCCTTTTTTCCATCAGAAAGAATTTGTTTTTAAATATTGTATTTACCTTTACAGTATCCATATCTTTATATTATGTATACAGTAATGAATATATCACTTTTATGAACATAAGATGAGAAATTACATGCATGCTTATAATAAGCATGTATGTTTCTTGTCAACATATCATAAGGAAAGAAATTAATTGAGAAAAGCTTGTTTCTGACAAAAAGGATTACAACTGATAGGAGATATTTATATTGAAGTAAATAATTACAACTTCCTGTATAAGAATTGCATCTTAAATCAGCATTCAATCAAGAACGTCACTGTTTGGCCATCTTTAGTTTCTTTTCCTATAAATATCATATCAAAATAGGAGCATTTTCATGACTTTAAAAAATGTTTGTTAATAAAAAAAGGTAGTAAAAAAATCAGATGCCACAGATAATTTAATTGGGAAACTGAATTGTGTTGCCAAGAAGTATGAGAGTAGATACTACTGTGTGTGATAATAATTATTGAAATTGTGCCTCGCAAAAAATAATCATAAATTAGAAGCAGACAAGGGAAAACCTTAAACTGATTGGGATTTAAGTTTATAATGGGTAGTAGTATTTCTCAATAATCTCATAAAGAGTAATGGGGATATTCTTTACTGAAATTGAATTCCCTGTCTTCTCTGAACAAAAATGAAATCAAATTGACTTACAAAACACTAAAGGAGGTATTTTTTTTTTTTTTTTTAGATTTTTAGGTGGAAGCTGTTGTTCCTTTTCCTTGGACTTTATACAGAACATATCTCATGGCAAACAATCTAATAAATGACTTTGTTTGGTTAGTTTTTTACTTTACAATTTTAAAAGGAGTGACATTTACGAAGCAATATTTCATGAGCTAACTGAATTGGTTATAGAATGAACATGAATCAGTTCAATTATAAAGGACCCGCTGCATCACAGAAGCAGCAAGTTAGTGGACAGGAAACCACGAAACACTGGTTTTAGATTCATTTTATGTAATTTTTGATCACTTTTGTGATCTTAGATTATTCATTTATCAGCATCAACTACTTGAAAACAGCACTTACTCTTACAGTGTTTGTAAAATTACCCATACACATATCAAGTCTGTAATAGTTGCTGGTTTAGAATAAGTGCTCCAATAATGGTAGATATTCTGTTACTGTTTGAGTTTCCACATCACATTCCAGCTTCAAAATGATTCAGGAAATGTGCACAGCCTCTCTAATCACTGAAAGAAAGTTATATAGTTTAAAGTCTGAAGTGCATAAGCACAAAGAAAGCTATATATATCCAACATATTTTTGAAAAATTTTAACCTAATCAGTATTTTGTTAGCCTATATAATAAAATAGATAAAACAACCAAAAGAAAAATAGAAGTCTGCCTACAGTAATCTATACCTCACAATATAACAAGAGAAAGCCTGAACATGGAAAAAATAATAGTAGAAAAATTAGATGAAATGAAGAATGAAGTTAGTGTAAAAAATGTATACCATTAGGTTTAGCAAGAGTAACATATTTTGCTTTAGGCTTCCTAGTAAAATGCAAATAAAAGTATGTATACTTAAAATGTGTTAATTTACTTAACATAGCAACAAGGGAAGCTGATATATATGTTTTCCTATTATTGAGATCTAAAAGAAGTTTCTCATGTAGGTCTTTAAAATGCGAAATTGTTTTAGATAAAGAAAAAACATGCTATTGCCTTTATTATCAATAAACAACTTTATTCAGAAAGCTACCTCCTTTGTGAAATGTGAAATAAAATGAAGTCATTTATTTATTTATTTTAAAATTTATTTATTTATTTTTGGCTGCGTTGAGTCTTTGTTGCTGTGAGCCTGGGTTTTCCTCTAGTTTTGCAGTGAGTGGGAGCAACTCTGTTGCGGTGCGTGGGTTTCTCATTGTGATGGCTTCTCTTGTTATGGAGCACGGGCTCTAGGTGCATGGGCTTCAGTAGTTGTGGCATGTGGGCTCAGTAGTTGTGGCTCGTGGGCTCTAGAGCTCAGGCTCAGTAGTTGTAGCTCTCAGACTTAGTTCCTCCACGGCATATGGGATCTTCTCTGACCAGGGCTTGAACCTGTGTCCCCTGCATTTGCAGATGGATTCTTAACCACTGCGCCACCAGGGAAGTCCCAAACGAAGTCATTTATATCAAGGAGTTTTAAAATGGAGCCAGGAGGCTGTAGGAGGTGTTATGCATGTTCTTACCTGGTGTAACCAGGAACTTTTGAACTAGGCCAAATCACAAATATTCCAAGGATTCTGAAAGAACACCTGCAACTTGTTGGAACAGCTGACTTTCGCCCTCTCTAGGATAGCCTTAGCACTCAATCATGTTGAGTCAGTACTAGCTTCTGCCTCCAAATCCAATTCAAATTCTTTGTAATGCAAAACACCCTTCTTTGTCTTTAAAAGCCCCAGACTTTTGCTCCTCATTGGGACACTATTTGGATTGCTAAGGAAATCTTTGTGTCCTGAAGTGCAATTGTTTGATACCAAATAAATGCTTTCTTCTTTATTATTGGCTCCTAGTTTTATTTCGGGTAACACATCTTAAAAATATTCTCCCTTGGAGTTAATGCATAATGCCAAAGCAAAGAACAATAATTCTCTCATGAGCTAAAATAATGAGGTTTATGTATTACAGTTCTTTTGGTCAGTTTTAAACCAATATATAAATACAATTTCCATATATGTGTGTGATTGTGCATGTGTATGTGAGTGTGTGATATGCATATTCTTGGTTTACTACCAAGATATTGATAGATACCAGTGAAAGAGAATAGATTATACTCCTTAGGAATTAGTCCTACCAAGTTCATACATGTGAAAACAAGCAGGACCCTGTGAGGCCTTCCTGGGGACAGACCCCCATTGCTGCCATGGCTCTTGCTCCTTGTTTGTAGGTAAGCTGAGCCTCCTAGGTTTTCCTGAGTTCCAAAGAACAAATTTAATCTGAGAAGTGAGAAAATATAGAAACAAAGGAAAACAGCCAAGCAAGACAAAATAATAATAGTTTAGTCATAAAACAAAGTCAAGGACTTTTAGTTCCTCCTCAAGGGCTCTAGATAATAACCTGATCCATATCTTTGTGTTGTTTTGCAGGTACTAAAGTCCCCACTAGGTGGAAGAAATTAATTGCATGCTGACCACAAACACTTAGACCTCAGACCAATTGGGACCAGAAGGTTGATGCTGTTGGCAGTTGAAATACCACTGTTTTACCTCAGCACCAACTAATCAGAAGAAGGTCCACACGATGATCAGGTACCCTACAACCCTCACCCCTAATGCTACCTTTAGAAACCCTTCTTTGAAAGTCATCAGGGAGTTCAGGTCTTTTGAGCATGAGCTGCCTATTCTCCTTGCTCGGCCCTGAAATAAACACTGTGATTTCTTTCACCACAACCTGGGGTCCGTAGATTGGCTTTGCTGAGCATTGGGCAAACACACCCAAGTTTGGTTTGATAGCACATTTTGTTCTTTGATGAGACATTTTTTCCCTATATATGTAGAAAAGAGGATAAAACCTTTACATCATATGAAACAATGTAATAAAAAGATTGATTCCATTCAATCTTGCTTTGTTTAATAAATGTAAAGAAATCTATATGTGCTATCATTAGTTCCACAATAATGATGCTCATGCATTTTGACCAAAATAACCTTATCATTAGAAAATTTACTTTCTCTAAGCTTCAACAGATCTGTTAGGTTGCCCAGAGGTCTAAGTTGTTGTTTAAAATCATTGAAAGCCTACTGACTTTCATTATCTGAAATGGCCTAATTATTGGAATTATACAGAAAGATCTTACAGTTTAATCTTTCTTTTTCTTATCAAGCACATTTTGTAATTTCTTTTAATTTACTTTTGTGAGTTACACTTTGAATGTTATCTTTTTGAATGTGAATTAATTTTGTGTAAGCTAGAGTCATAGATTTTGTTATTTTGCCAGCTCCTTTTTGACTTTCAGAACACAATTACAAAAAAAAAAAAGCTATCAGCAATATGGATTTTTATCAAGAATCTAGTTTGAGGAAAGCCATATAAAAAAACATGTACCCAAGGACTAAATTCACTTATATGTTAACTTGGATGCATTTTACAAATATGCTTGTGATTTTTTTGAAAGCTTGCCTAATCTGAATGGAACGGAAACAATGCAAACAGTTGCATAAATTAACAAAAAATTCTGGGAAAGACTCTGAAGGTCTTTTAAAATAAGAAATGTGCTCCTCTGTCCAAAATGTTTCAGAGATAGTCCTTTTGGTTTATTTTTAGAATTATGACTCTAGAATTCCATTTAGAAGGACTCTCATTCAAATACAGAAGAGAAAAGGAGCCTAAAGGGAAGGTATAAGTGACTCACTGACTTAAATAGCTTGAAGAACAGTTAGGTGAATGATGCATAATGAACATGGGTGAATAGAAAGGGCTAGTGGAAGAAATATTGAATTGTATTAATATAAAATGTCTATATCCAGACTACATGTGTTTATTTATACTACATTGGTGAAATAATGCACTGAAATAACAGGAAGATTTAATGGAAATAATTTGGAAAAAGAAAGAGCATATTACACAATGTTTTCCAGGGAGAATAACAGCAAATACAGATAGTAATTGGTGAATTTATAAACATATACACACAAATAAACCATATATAGACATATTTCAAAGATTACATTTTATTCTAAGACTCTCATTCTTGGGCTCTCCTAGGATAGTGAAAAAATCCCCTACTTTTCAGCTTTCAATCCTGTAACTACTTTTTTTCACTTCTAAGAATTGAAGTGGTTAATTTGTGATTCAGTGTTATCTAAAATTATCTTCCAGTTTTGCTACAATAGCTACAGTCTTTTAATCTTAAATACATTCTTCCATTCTAATTTGCTTTCTGAGCTGGAAAAAATGTTCACGACACAATATATTTGAGTCCTATCCATTATGTCTTGACAATGAACACTTATCTCCCACAAAATAGTGTCATTTATTTCATTCCAATGAGCATGTTATTAACTGAAAGTATTTAATGATAAAATCAAGTACTTTGAGATTTCCATTGATCATATGCTGCTGACTCACTTTCATGCACAATTCATATTACTTCCACAGACAAACTGGCAATGTGACAATTTACCCAGACTCTGCTGCTCTTTGAATATCTAAGAAGTAGTTGTGCCAGTTCTAAGAATAAATAGAAGATAATTTTCAAGGAACTCAGGGATATCTTAAAAACTTTTGTTACTTTTTATTGCAAAGAATTCTCAAACTTCTTTTATGAAAATGATATTGAAAAGTGAATATCTTGTAATATCTGGAATAAAAATGGACATCATAACTTTTGAAAGATATAGTATTTCAAATGTAAGGGATTAAGAACTTGGGATAAAGATTAAAATGATCCTGGCCTGAGGCAGCTCATTAATTCTACACAGATCGAGTATCATATGTCCTTCAAGAACATATCTGAAATCTCCTTGCTTAAGATCTTCCTTTATTTTTTGCATAATATGTCATTTGAGGAACATTAATCCTAGATTCTCAAAACTGTTTTCCAATATGTCCCAAAACTGACTAGTATCAAAAAGTGAATGATAAAATGGAGCTGCATTAAATAGTATGTCACTTGTTTAGCTAATTCAGTGGGAAGGTGATGGGAATGGAAGGAAACAACATATTTGGAAAACATTTTATAGCAGCACATTTATTCCATCTTCTCACTATAAAGTATTGGTCACTATAAGGTAAGCTCCAAGGTCATCATAATACTAATACATAAATACTTCCTATTAAAACAGGTAACTTTTAAATAATTGAATATCATAATTCTTTATATGCTTTGTGGGATGATGCATGATTATAAAAATTATATAATTAAAAGTCTATAGAAAAATTTAATATTTAGAACATTTAAATAGTCTCTGAATATGTACAAAATAATGGAATGATATGAAATATTTGTTTACAATGTTTCAAAGTATAGGTCTGAATCAATAATTTTCTTCCAAATCTCAGATTTATCTATGCAAATTGACAGTTATCAGAAAATATATGATTAATATTTGCAAAATTCCCACATATTATAGCATATAGCAGTGAAATACATTTATTTGACCTATTTTGCTCTTACAAACAACCAGCTCCTTTTCTTTCTTTCTCACCTAAACCTGTTTTGATATCCCACCAAGATAATTAAATTTCTCTGTGAAAAGGTCTTCTGTTTCCACTTTTGCTTTCTTATACGCTATTTCCTATCTAGAGACCAGAATAACTTTATTTAATTGGAAATCATATCACATCCCATCTGGCAAACATTCTTTTGATGACTTCTGTTTCCTTAAAATGGACTTCAGAAAATTAAGAAATTCTGATCTATTTTCAGCACTCTAATTTTGCTTAATTACACTCTTCTCCACTTAAACTATATTTAAGTTACTTTTTTTCTTTTAGTTTCTTGACCCTAGAAAGTATATTCCTACCTCAGGACCTTTGTCCTTACTGGCTCAACTGCTAGATTCTTCCTTTGAATCTTTGCATGACTTGATATTTGACTCCAGTCATGTGACAGCTCACTGAATTCCTCACAGAAATGCCACTTTGCTGTATTTTAGCTTTTATAAGATGATATTCCCCACCTCTGCTTATTTTTATTTCATTCAATTGTTTAATTTTATTTACAGAATTTAAATTGAAATCTTCATATTAACATATTATGGTTTTTGATTGCTTCCTCGACTAACACATAAAGCAAGCATGTGTGAAGTGATCTTATTGTATTGTTTGCCATGCCATTCCCAACATTTAGAATATCACATATGAAATACACTCAACAAATAACTTTTAAATAAGTGAATGTATCAAAAACAAATAACGTTTTATGCAGAAAACAAAGGTACATTGAAAAAGAATCTGATGCAAATTTCCAGACGCTTTTGATGTTGTTACTTTCTTTTTTTTTTCTTCATTTCTTTTCTTTTCTTTTTGGTGATTCTAGACCAGTTCTTATAGTTTTTACTTCTTTTAAGAATATGAAAATCAATTCACTATAGTGACAATATTTAAATGTTTAAACCATGTTCAAACTTTGTGGGATATTACTAATGTATTGATTCGGGCAAAAATAATGCTAAAAGTCAAATAGAATATAATTGATAATATACCTAGGATTTATTAAAGCACAAATTAAACATTTTTTAAATAGTGTTAAAAGGGACCACTTGGGAAGGAAAAAAAAAAAAAAAACTTCAGAATTGAGCTTATCATAATTCATATACTGAGGAAAGCAGAAACAGAAATAAGCAAAATTGACCGAATGTTATCTAAGAAATGAGGAGTGGAGTTGACAGGCTTAAAATGGTTCAACTACTAAACTATGATACCAGATGTCATAGCAGTGGTATTAAGGATGCTTCAAGAATGAAAGGGGCTGGAGGACCTGTTAATTCACAGACACCTTGGAGGTGGTATAAACCAGCCAAGATAAAACAAACAAAACAAAACAAAAAATCAATAACAACAAAAGTAGTTATGAGAGAAGAGAAATTAGGGAAGAAAGAGAATGAAAAACCATACAAATTGGGAAGGAACAATTAAACTCATCTTTGTTCATAGATTATAAGATACTTAGAAAACTCATATATATGGTTAAATGAGTTTCAACAAGGGTGCCAAGACCATTCAATGGAGAAAGGACAGTCCCTTCTACATATGGTTCTGGGAAAACACGATATTCACATACAAAATGAATGAAGTTGGACTTTTACCCAACACCACATACAAAAATTAACTCAAAATGGATGGAAGGTCTAAATTTAAGAGATAAAACTACAAAACCCTTAACAGAAAACATAAAGCAAAAACTTCACTACATTGATTTGGCAATGATTTCTTAGATATGACACCAACGGCAGAGACAACAAAAGAAAAAATAGACAAATTGAATTTCATGAAAATTAAAAACTTTTATGTCTTAAAGAAAACCTATAGAATGGAAAAAATATTTGCATACCCATATATCTACGGGACTATGCCCGGAATATATGAGCAGTTTGTTTTTTTTGTTTTTTTGTTTTTTTTGCAGTACGTGGGCCTCTCACTGTTGTGGCCTCTCCCGTTGTGGAGCACAGGCTCCGGACGTGCAGGCTCAGCGGCCATGGCTCACGGGCCCAGCCGCTCCGCGGCATGTGAGATCTTCCCTGAACGGGGCACGAACCCGCGTCCCCTGCATCGGCAGGTGCACTCCCAACCACTGCGCCACCAGGGAAGCCCTATGAGCACTTTTAAAACTCAACAACAACAACAAAATAACCTCATTCTAGAATGGGCAAATAACTTGAATAGGCATTTCTCTAAAGAAGATGTTTGAATTGCCAATAAGCACATGTAAAGATGTTTAACGTTACTAATAATTAGGGAAACACATTAAAAATCAAAAAGGAATACTGACTTAAACCTGTTTGGATAGCTACTGTCAAAATAACAAAAAAATAACAAGTGTTGGTGATGATTAGGAAAATTTGGAAGCTTTGTGCACTCTGTGTTGAAATGTAAGATGATACAACTGCCACGAAAAACACTATGGCATGGCGGTTCCTCACAAAAAAATTAAAAATAGATTTATCATGTGATTCTGCAATTCCACTTCTGGATGTAATATAAAAGCATTGAAAGCAGAATCTTGAAGAGAAATGGGTACACTAACTTCATAGCAGGTTTATTCACAGTAGCTAAAGCCTGGAAGCAGCCCAAATGTCCATTGACAGATGAATGAATAAGCAAAATGTCATATACAATGCAATGGGATATTACTCAGCCTTAAAAAAAGGAAGGAAATACTGATATATACTACAACATGATTGAATCTCTAAGACATCATGCTAAGTAAAATAAGCCAGCCACAAAAAGACAAACATTGTATAAGCCCACTTTTATGAAGTCTTAGAGTAGTCAAAATCATTGAGACAGAAATTAGAATGATATCTAGGGGCTGGGGAGAGAGTGGAATGAGTTATTATTTAATGGATATATAATTTCAGTTTTTCAAGATGAAAATTGTTCTGGAATTGAATAGTAATGATGGTTGTAAAACAATGTGAATGTACTTAATACCTCTAAATTGTACACTTAAAATGATTAAGATGGTGAATAATATTTGGTGTATGTTTAATCACAATAAAAATTGGAAAAAATAAAATCATTGAAATCAACACTGATTCTTAGAAAATACCAATAGATTTAATTAAAATTTAGCTAGACGAGAAGAGGAGAGAAAAAGAGGAGAGAAAAAGAGAGAAAATACAAACTACTAGTATATAGAAGAGAACAGGGCATACTCTACAGATCTCACAAACATTTACACGATGATACTGGCATATTATAAACATCATTATGACAGTAAAATTGATTTTTTTTTTTTTTTTTTTTGGGGTACCCTGGCCTCTCCTC